>NC_041222.1:87103533-87143341 GCF_002837175.3 Physeter macrocephalus
AAAAGATGCTCAACAACCTTAGACATTAGGGAAATGTGAAGCAAAACCACAATGAAATATAACTACACACACCCACCAGAATTTTAAAGACTGATGATGCCAAGTGTTGGTGAAGATGTGGAGAAAGAGACTGGAACTCTCATGCACTGCTGGGGGGAATGTAAAATGGTACAGCCACTTTGGAAAAACCATTTGGAAGAAGCATCTTATCAAATTAAACATATATGAATTATCTGGCTCAGCAATTCCTCTGCTATGTATTCATTAGAGAAAGGTGAAAGTATATGTCAACACAAAGACTTGTACGTGAAAGTTTATAGCAGTTTTATTCATAACATCCAAAAGCTAGAAACAACCCAAATGCTCATCAAATGGTGAATGGATAAATAAATTGTCATATACCCGTACAATGAAACCCTATACTCCAATAAAAAGGAACAAATTACAGAATCACTTGACAACATGGATGAACCCTAAAAGCACGATGCTACAGAAAAGAGGCCAGACACAACAGATCACACATTGCGTGCGTGAAACTACAGAAAAGGCAACCACTGACAAAAGCAGATCAGTGGTTTCCAGGGGCTGGTCAGGGAAGAGGGCTGTCTACAAAAACGTATGAGGGAACTTATCAGGGTAATACAAATGATCTAAATATCAAATGTGGGGTGGTTACAAGACTCTTTATGTATTTGTTAGAACTCTGGATTGTGGACTGGATTGTAGAATGGATTGTGTGTAAATTATACCCTCCCATAAAACTGACCAAATAAAGGGGGGAAAAGGTTTAAAAAATACTCTTAATTTAGGGTCAGTTTGGAGAAAGTTGAAAGGACACTCATTTGAGGATCATATTGAATTCAAAGGTTTAAACTTAAACAACAAATCAGTAGTTTAATGTTAGGGCATCAGAAAAATTGGGGGCACAGCACCATCTAATGGTAGAATTGTGCATTTAAAATATAATCTGTTGAAAGATGTTAATGTTATACATTGATATGAAAAGGCTCTAATTAAAAATGTTTCACTTAATGCCCAAAAGTAAATTTTATACCATTTAACATCTACTAGTAGTAAAAAGTTGAGAAATCTAAAAATCTAATTTTGAGCGGCAACCGATATCATACTTCAAAGACATTCTCATTTTAGTTAGAAGCAAAACAAAATTGCCTGCTATCACTATTATTTAACATTTTTCTGGAAGTTTCAGCCCATGCAGAAGATTAAAAAATAAAACAGGAACAAGTTAAAAGAAAATAAAAGTATTACAATTAGGAGATAATGGAGTAACGTACTGAAAACTAAGAGAATCATCTTAAAATTCTTATAATGTATGAAGTGATAAGATATAAGAATAAAGAATAAAAAATTAATATCTTATCTTTTCTATAACACAACAATCACAGAATATAATTTATAATGGAGAAAGATTCCATTAATAGTAGCAGAAGTAACAGCAACAAAAATAGAGACAATACCTATAGATAATCTTAAAAGAAGTGTATAGTGCCTAAAGAAGAAAACTATCAACATTTACAGAATGGAGTACAAAAAATGTTTGTATGGTGAGACATATATTATTTCTTGATGGAGAAACTTAGTAGAATATATATGTCCCTTCTCTTCTGTTTATCTTATGTGTTTTATAGAACTTCAGTCAAAATCATCACCATATTGTTTTTGGAACTTGTTCATATAGTTAAAGTTAATCCAAATACTACATATATACATATCCATAAACAACGGACCACAGTGTATTGCATGTTTTTTTTTCTTTGTATATTTGGCATCATATGGAATGCAACTTCTTGCAACTTGCTGTCCTGAGCACATAATTACCACTTTGAGATACATTCATGTCATTATATGTGGTATTCTATCACAGGCATGTACCCCAGTTTATTCATGCTCCTGTGGGTGGACATTTACATTACCTACACTTTGACAATTATAGATGGTGTGGCTCTTCTCCCGTCTACTGACGCACATGTGCACACATCTGAGAGCAGACTTGCCAGGTCACAGGCATGTGCCATTTAGCCTCAGGGAGATGAGGAACTGCTCTCCAAAGGTGTAGTGTCCTCCCATCCACAGCCATGGCATTATCTCCTCTTTAAAGTCTAGATATGCTCTATGGACTGAATTGTGTCTCCCAAAATTCATATGTTTGAAGCCTAATGGGATGGTTTTGTAGGTGGAGCCTTTGGGAGGTGATTAGGTTTAGGTGACGTAATGAGGATGGAGTCCCATGACGGGATTAGTGTCCTTATAAGAAGAAACACCAGACAGCTTGCTTCCTCTCTCCTTTCCATGTGAGGACACAGCGAGAAGGCAGCCATCTGCAGCCTGGGAGAGGGCTCTCACCAAGAACTGAATCTGCCAACACCTTGATCTCAGACTTCCAGCATCCAGGACTGTAAGACAGTTAGTTTCTCTTGTTTAAGCCACTCAGTATTTCTTTATGGCAGCCTGAGAAGACTAATACAATATATCTCAGCTATGTAACTATGCATTTTGTTGGTAATGACTAAAATATTACTGCTTTAATTAATAAATTTTCCCAAAAATTGTTTTCTTATTTCAGTCAGATACATAGTTTGCAAAATGTTGATTCCATAAATTTTAGATTGCAATGACATGCCCATATCAATACTATTATTTTTTTAATTCCATTAACTATATCATGTCTGAAAATGTTCAATTATTTTTAACTATGCAGTCAAAAATATTGCAGATTCTTAGGACAGGAATAAAGACGCAGACGTAGAGAATGGACTTGAGGACACGAGGAGGGGGAAGGGTAAACTGGGACGGAGTGAGAGAGTGGCATGGACATATAGACACTACCAAACGTAAAATAGATAGCTAGTGGGAAGCAGCTGCATAGCACAGGGAGATTAGCTCGGTGCTTTTCGACCACCTAGAGGGGTGGGATAGGGAGGGTGGGAGGGAGACGCAAGAGGGAGGAGATATGGGGATATATGTATATGTATAGCTGATTCACTTTGTTATAAAGCAGACACTAACACACCATTGTAAAGCAATTATACTCCACTAAAGATGTTAAAAGAAATATTGCAGATTTTTTATAGTGTTTACTAAATAATTTTCATTTGCATTATCAATATCCTTCCATAATTTTTGTCCCCGAGTATATGTCAAATGTTTTATTGTATGTAACCAATTCATAATGTGCCTTTATGTTTTTGCATTGATGACTACAAATTTTCTTTCTCTGAACCATGAACTTACCAGTACATTACTGCCAATTCTGATTAAAATGTGTTTGATAATTTCAACTATTTTTTTTTTAATGAAAGCTTATTTATTTATTTATTTATTCATTTATTTTTGGCTGTGTTGGGTCTTCGTTTCTGTGCGAGGGCTTTCTCTAGCTGCGGAGAGCGGGGGCCACTCTTCATCACGGTGCGCGGGCCTCTCACTGTCGCGGCTTCTCTTGTTGCAGAGCACAGGCTCCAGACGCGCAGGCTCAGTAGTTGTGGCTCACAGGCCCAGTTGCTCCGCGGCATGTGGGATCTTCCCAGACCAGGGCTCGAACCCGTGTCCCCGGCATTGGCAGGCAGACTCTCAACCACTGCACCACTAGGGAAGCCCGATAATTTCAACTTTTAATGACTTACAAGCAACAGTTGCACCCAGCATTTATGACATTAAAAACAAAAGTAAGCCACTCTTTTTTTTTTAAATTAGCAAGCATTTCATGCCACAAAAAGATATTGTTTGTTTCACTGTAAGGTATTGCAGGCTATTAAATTTTTTGTACCAATTACAAATTTATTCCAAAACCCTTCACCAGAAATATGAATCTCTTCTCAATGCATCCAGAAACATCAAGTATTCCACCAGCTGCATTTTCTTTTCTTGGAAGGAGTCCTTCTAGAACGTTCCTCCTGCCGCTGCTCCGTCAGGGTGCCCACTTTGCAGCCTTGGTCCACAGGACCCTCAGGGCACCTCAGGTAACAGGTCATTGTGAACATTCCTTTACCTCTCTCTTACTTCCTGGACCTCCTGTTTTTCTCTTTCTTGACTTGTTCCTTCATTTTGCTGGAGCATATTCTCTAGTAGCTTCCTGAGAAAGGATATCTGCAAGTTCCTCAAGAACTTGCAGGACTGAAATGTCACTTTTCCGTCCTCCTCCTGACTGCTTGCCCTTCTGGGTCTAGGGTCTCTGTTGGACATCATTTTCCTGCAATCTCTGGAAGGCACTCCTTCACTGCCTGTGAGCCCCTGCCATATTGTTGGGCTTGGGTCCCATTCCTCCGAGCCCTCACTGTAAGGTGTTAGGATTGTTCTTGATCTCATTGTTTGCATTTTGACATTCCAAGTTTTGTGCTTTGAGGAGGGTCTTTTTTCTTCCATTTTGCAGGGCCCTCAGTTGGTCCTTTCAAAGTGGAAACCCAAGTCCTTCTCTTCTAGGAATTTTAAGTGATTTCTTTGATAAATTCCTGTCTCTTTTCTCTCACCTCCACTGTGGGTTCCTTTGTTCAGATGTCAGATCTCCTGAAGTACTCTTCTAATATTCTTCATTTTTCTCTCCCATCTTCTTCCTAATTTTCTTTTCAAGTCTATTTTCTTGGAGATATCCCCTAGTCTCCTTCCATCACCTCCACTAAAACTCTTCATTTCTACGTTCATATTTTTTTAGTTTCCAAGACCTGTTTTTATGCTATGAACATTCCTTTTTGGTTTTTACCTGCTTTGATTTCTTAGGAGCAATATCTTCCTTTATTTCTTTAAGAATACAAATCATAGTTCTCAGGAACTTTTATTTTTATTTTTACATTGTTTGTCTTTTCTCCCAATTGTTCCAGCCCCCACCAACACCCCCCTGTGCTCTTTCTATTTACTTTGGTTTCTGTTTCTTTTGTTGGAAGCTTTCTGTCTTCAAATGTCTGATTCACAGCCCTCTGACCTTAGAACAAGGTACAAAAACACTCACTGCAAAGTCAGGAGTAGGGGCAAGGACACTTACTCAGCGGGTGGGCTATTTGTGACTTTCAGTCACCTGGGCTATTTCATCATGTTTTTTCTTGGGCTGGTGGATTTTTCTGGAGAAGGTCATGGGGTCTCCTGCCTGGAGGGTATACCTCTGGCTGCCAATGTTCTTGTACTCTTGTGGAGAAAGGGGGCAGGTGAGATGACATTTCAGTATCAACCCCCCTCAGCGATGCCTGCGTCTGAGTCCAGCCTCCCTCACCTGGTCCTCTGCAGGGAGCAAACTTTCAGACATTTCCAGAGCCAAGGAGGGCGATCAAGGAGCAGCAGGGCAGGAGGACAGGACTAGAGGATTTAAATGGCTCCCCATACAAACTTCCTAACCACCCTGCTTCCCACTGCATCCACTTCCCCACATCAGCAGCATCTGATGCCTCTGATTCCTAGTCCTTTCTGCATTCCAGTGTATGAATTAGACCCGCTTCTCAGCTGGCTCCACATTGCTGAGAAAGAATTCAGCTTTGTCTGCGCTTCAGTTACCCCTTGTCCATCTTATTACCAGCATCCAAGTTGCAGTAACTGCCATTTGCCTGCTTGTCTCTGTGTCCCTCAGGGTTATGCCTTCTGTCTAACCATTTACAGTCTTTTTTTTGGTCATGCCGTGCAGCTGTGGGATCCTAGTTCCCTGACCAGGGATTGAACCCATGCCCTCAGCAGTGAAAGCGCAGAGTCCTAACCACTGGACTGCCAGGGAATTCCCCTTTACAGTCTTTCTTAATTCTGGGGAGAAAACAGTGGTAAAAGTAAATCCATCATCTTGTTTTCAGACTTTGGATAACTTGCAGTACCTTGTCATGAAATACTTTGTTTCTCCTGAAATGAAAAAATAACAGCTTGCTAATTTCAAGCAAAACAAGTGGCTTACTTTTGTTGTTGTGATACAGTTGTTGGATGAAATGTTACTCAAAAGTTATATGGTTAAAGGTGGAAAGTGTTAAACATTTATTTTATCAGAATGGGCAGTGAGAAATCTCCCGGTTCAGAGAAACAATTTGTAACCATCAATGAGAAAACATGTAATAACATTATGAATAAGTTACATATAATAAAGCATTTGGGGAAAAGCTAATCAAATAATATTCATAAATCATATTAACCTCTAACACCACCATCACAACTTAAAAGTTTTGCTGTGTAGTTAAAAAATAATTTGGCATTTTTAGACACAATACATTTAATAAGACAAAAGATCATATTGATATGGGCATATCACTGCAATTTAAATTTATGGAATCAATTTGTTGCAAAATATATATCTGACTGAAAAAAGAAAACAATTGGGGGAAAATATATAAATCAAAACTGTAAAATTTCAATTATAACCAATAAAACTTTAGCCTTTTGGCAAAAAAAAAAATGTCATTTTAATAATTTACTTAAAATATAAAATCTAAGATTTTATGGTAAATTAATGGTTTTGTGACACTGTAAGATAGCTGAAGCAATATATCAAACTTTATTGTCAGTGCTCATAAAATATGGTCTCAGAGTGAAGTATTTACATCCATGTCTATTTGATCCTGTCTAGGCAGTGGAGTGCGGTATTGCAGGAAAAATATGGAGTTCCAACCAGCAGATAGAAAATACTAGGATGATTTGACCTGACATCAGCCATAATGCTGCATTCATTTATCTCTGAAAAATAAAATTTAAAAATACTATAAATCAACTAATTGGCTTTAACTTTTCTCAATAAGCTTTATAAGCAAGGAAACCTTGCTATATGAGGATTAAATAACATATGTAGAAAAAGGGAGTTAAAATAATGTGAAATGGAAAACAATGTTGGGGTCTGCAGACTGACACTGCAAAGAGAGTTTGGCCCTCTCCAGCCTTTTGGATTCCCTTCTACAGGAATTGTGAAGTTGCGGTCATTAAGCATCAGAACAGGAAAAGTTTTCTAGAGTAGAGATGTGGCTTTACTGGAAGAAGTTCCAGTTGTTAGAACAAATGGATCAATCTGAGGAATGGTCAATGTGATCAAACATACAAAGCAAAATATATTCGTGCAAACACAGCACAGTCTATCAGAGCAGTGAAGGACCATGATATTCCAATCAAAACAAAGCAAAATGAAATATCATTTCAAAGAGAAAAACCATCTGGTGGTCTGAATACATTACACAAAAATGTACGTGCTGTGTTATAACAGACGTGAAAAGTACGCTGAACCAAAAGTTCTTCTAAGTTATTGAGTCATAAAAGGTGGCCAAATGACAGACTGTGGGCTGAGGGGTGAAGGAAAATTGATAAAATTAAGCCAACTAAATAAACCTTTCATTCCAATAAGCAATTCTCACTGATGGATTCGGTCGTTTCTGAAGAGCAGTATTAGAGCTAAGCCTTATTGAATGTCACCGCAGTTAATTCGGCAGAATTTGAGCAAAGTCCTATCCCAGGATCAATGCTGTGATGTCAGAAGACTCTCGGTGAGTGTGCCCTCGGGTACCCAAATGACTGTGAAGGTAGGCGATGGTCCTTAGAAGACTGTGCAGCTTTATCAATGCAGCAAGGCGCAGACGTGGGACAGGTAGTGACAGCCAGGGCAAACCAAAGACGGCACCAGTCATTTCAAAACTTCATTGGATGATGT
Source organism: Physeter macrocephalus (assembly GCF_002837175.3). NCBI lineage: Eukaryota > Metazoa > Chordata > Mammalia > Artiodactyla > Physeteridae > Physeter > Physeter macrocephalus. Next base: position 87,111,143 of record NC_041222.1, read on the forward strand.
GAACATAATTAGAATCTTTTGCTAAATGCTTTGCACTACTGATTGTATCACTCCATAAACAATACATATATTGCTTAACGTTTGTAGAGTTCAGTTTATTTAAAAGGTTAAAGACAGAATATTTTTAATTTTGAGTGTCTACATTGATCTATCTATCCTACCGCATTGCCGAGTCAGACATCTTGAACGCCTGACTTCTCCAGCCCTGAGTCCGCCATCTCCCTTTGCAGGTTGTTACGGCCACCTGGACTCGTCTCCTCTCTTCACACCACGTGCTCTCCCTGGCCCTCGGGCTCTGCGGTGCTGATTCCTCTCTAAGGCACACTTTACTGATTCTCACTCAACCTCCAGGTGTGATTTAGAAATCCATCCCCTGCTGAGTCTGCCCTGACCCCGGGTCTGGGGCAGACTGAGAGTTCACACCGTGCTCTTCTATCAGAGCCCAGTTGTGCTGGGTTTTCTTTCATATTGTCCATCTCTCCATCTGTTTGTCCTGGTTATGAATGAGTCACCCGCATGGCCAGGTGGGAGCTCAATAAAGATTAACCAGTGTCTGTAGGTCTGTGCTGCTCAGTCAAGACACTGCCAGCCTGGGCACGGGACTGGGTGTGGAGCGACCCCTCTCCCTCCACCAGGTCCCTGAGGTCTTTCTGAACAAGCTCCATCCCATCCAGAATCCCGCAAATGGTGCCAACTCTATCTCCAAGGACTGCTTCCTTCATCCTTCCAGCTCAGGGAGACTACCCTCTCATACCCCTTTGTTCCCTCTAGATACCCAAGCCTGACTTAGGGGTTCTTCTAGAAACTCCCATCTTCCTCACTGACCAGCTATGTTTGACTGCCCAGGTCCAGTATGTGTCACTGGCCACGTCTCTCCTGTCCCTCTGTCTTAATCTGCTCAGGCTGTTCTAACAACATATCATAGACTGGGTGGCTTAAACAACAGAAATATATTTCTCACCATCCTGGAGTTTGTAAGTTTGAGATCAGGGGGAAGAAGGGGTGAGAAAACTCCCTGGGGTCTCTTTTCTAAGGGCACTAATCCCATTCATGAGGGCTCCATCCTCACGACCTAATCACCTTCCAAAGGCCCCACCTCCTAATACCATTACACTGGGGGTTAAGTTTCAACATATGAATTTGGGGGGGACACAAAGTTTGAGACCATAGCACCCTCCCTTTCTGCTATCCTTCCTCACTTCACGGGGATGCGTGTAATTCCCACGGGCACCTTCTGCCTCTCCCAACTTGCTGCAGGATTCACTCTGGTGCTGAGTTACCTCCAAACTCTGCATATCTGGTCAGGTCATGTGCTTGATTGTTCTCTGGCTGACTAGGTCAGGCTGGGAGTGGTGTCCCCAGCATTGCCTTCCTTGTGGTTGCAGGCTAGTGTTCTTCACTGACTCCCTGAAAATCTGTGTGATCAGATAAGGTAATGGAGAGACTTGGAAGTACCAGAAAGTTCCAGCTTGCCCTCCCTCTCTTCTGTTGCTCCTGACCACCAGACGCTTCACGGCAAAACCCACGTGGAGCCACAAAGAGACAGCGGCATTGCATCTTCCTCTGTGGGCTCCTCTTCGAGGTCCCACTTTGGAATTGCCTGCAAGCCCCAACTTGTCCACCCATGCACACCCTCCAGCAACCCCAGACCGTGTAAGGTCTCATTTCCTTTTCCATAACTTGCACAGTGGGTTTGCATTCCTGACTCATTCTTGGCTAACACAGGTCATTCTCCTAACCACGTGACAGCCAGACCAGAATACTTGAGGTTCCCTGAAGCACTTGTGCTTATAAGTATGCTTTCCTTGCTAACTGGAGTTCTCAACCCCACCCCCTTGTAACTGGCTAACTCCTGCTTACCTCCAAAACCCATCTTGAGAGCCATTGCCTCCTTGATATTTCCTCTGGGAGAAAATATTGTTGACCAGGAAGAGAATATCAATATGGCCCTTTGGTTGCAAGCAACAGAAATTGAATCCAACGTACTTAAAACAAACCAAAACCATTGGAAGCCCGTTTGGCAGATCATAGTAATGGAAAAGCTGAGCAGCCGGGACTTGGGAAGCCTGGGGTGGTCAGTAGAAGCCACATAAGCCAGCTGTTTGGGACATTCTACAGGACGGCTCAGCTCTAACACTTCCCCACTGTGTGTCAGCTTAAGATGCAAACTTCCGAGAGGGAATCTGACTGGCTATCCTGGGTCCTGTGTTCACCCCCTAATTAGGAGGATCAGTGTGTCTGCTGCCGGGGAGAGGAGAGGGTGCTTCCCCTGCCCAAGGAAGGGTGGAAGAGATCATCAAATGTTTACCATAAAGAGAATGGCTTTGGAGGAGCTTCCTGAATTGATATTCCAACTCTGCCACATCTACCCCAAGAGAGCTTAGGTGAGCCCTTTTGCATTTCTGAGTTTCCTTTTCTGTTTAATACGTGTGCAATGCCTGCCATGCGGAGTTAATGAGAGAAGCAGAGGACGGCGTTACTTCTGCTTCTTGTGGTGGCCAGTGTGGTGCTCCATGGGCTGCAGCACAAGCTTGCCTTCCCATCAGCAGAGAGATGACCAATTAAGACAGCACTGCAGATGGGACTTCCCCGGTGGCCCAGTGGTAAAGAATCCGCCTTCCAATGCAGGGGACGCGGGTTTGATCCCTGGTCGGGGAACAAAGATCTCACGTGCCACAGGGCAATTAAGCCCACACGCGCCACAACTATTGAGCTCCTGCGACACAACTGCAGAGCCCACGTGCCCTGGAGCCCCTGCACCACAACTAGAGAGAGAAAACCCACACGCCACAACAACAACAACAACAACAACAAAAGACCCCACATGCCTCAACAAACGAAGATCCTGCAGTGCTGCAAATAAGACCCGATGCAGCCAAAAAAAAAACAATTTTTTTTTAAAAGAAAAAAAAGACAGCACTGCAGAAAACTCAACCAGTAAATAGAAGACTTGAGTTTCATTTCCGTATGCAAGAGAAGAGCTGGGGAAACATGAGGAAATGGGTGGATATGAAAATAATGGTTTTTATGTCAACCATTAATTAATTATAATTTGCTTAGCAATGTTATATGGTGTAAGAGATTTGATTCTATTGTATTGAATGGCTTGTCTCAGAATTATTTAGTAATCTGTTGTCACCACTCCTATGCAATGTCTCTTGTTCCATCGGAGATGTTTTTAGCCACGTGTAACAGAAAACCAGAGCCAATGGGCCTAAACTGAGAGCAAGAACACACTGCTTCTCTGCACACAAAAGCCCAGGGCAGAGAGGCTTCAGGCCAGTGTGACGGGGGCTCTGCACCACCTCCCTGGGACATCGTGGCCCTGCCTCTCTCCATGGGTTACCTTTCTGCTCTAGATGCTGCCTCATTGGAGCAAAAAATATGGCAGTTGTGTTACCAGAGTCACAACCTCACATCAACCATCCAGAAGAAGCAGGTCTGTGTCACAGGATTTCCAAAACTCCCTGAGCTCCACGCAGGGAACAGGGACCATGTCCACTTGTGAACAGTCACTGTGGCCCCTGGCACAAGATGAAATATTGACCTTGCCAAGAAGCAAGAAGATAGTGGAATTAGCTTCCCCAGAATCACAAGGATTGATGGTGGAAGGAGGAAGGGATGAATAGATGCTAAGGAAACAAGAAGTAGGTGTTCACAAACACTCGGCTTCTCGGGTGAAATCTTGGAACCAGTAACCATGACCTCACCTGGGAGCTTGTTCAAATGTACCCCAGACCTGCTGACTCAGAATCTGCATTTGACAGGATGCCCAGACAGTGAGAGTGCAGCCCGGCCCTGGAGGGGACAGGAAGGTGCAGAGGTAGACCAGTTGATTGACATGAGAGGAGAAAGTCAGTCTTAACAGTACTAATTTGCAACAGGGGTGAAGGCAAGGTCATCATCCAAGAGAGATGTAAAGGAAAAAAAGTAGGACCCTGGATGAAAGTAGAATGGTTTAGAAAGCACTGGCAGGAGCAGGAGAGACAGCTGGCCAGGGCCACACACACATGGAGGACTCATCTGTCCTAAGGACACATGGCAGTGAGGACTGTGATTTTGTACCCAATCCATGAAGCTGGAGATCTCATCCAGCAATGCACACCATCTTAATTCCAGAAGTGGAAGCAGGGTTATTGGATGCAAGTTTGGGAAGGTTGCAGAGGAAAGGCAACACGGGCCTTAATTATGCTGGCAAAACCATGGTTAAAATTATGCATCAATTCTGCAGGGAAAGAACTCACCAAGAACTCACAAACTAGAAGGGCCATTAGACCAAAGGGCTCAGCTATGTCAAGTAAAGATCTTCGAGATCCAAGGAAATGAGAGTGCTAGAACAGCAGCGGTAACAGAAGACATGGTGCATTGGATCTCACAGCTCAGAGAGGAAGCAGCTGTAGGTGATGAGGTTCAGCAGTTCAAGGGTATTGTTGGGGTGAATAAAGGCGTTCAGAATTAGGGAAGCCAAGGAACATTGAGGCCTGGGACTGGTCCTCAGCATGAGAGATGCAAAAACATCAGAAGAGACGCACTTTCAGGGATGGGCCTCCATTGACCAAGACTGAATGTTTCAGATGCTGGATGCAAAGTGGTGACCATGACAGCCCAGGTCCCTGACTTTGAGCAAGTCACTCAGCTTATGACCAATAGCCTGGGTGGTACAGGTAGTGATCTGATCTAGGGTTTATCTTTCATGGCGGAAAAGCTGTCCCCTTCCGAGTTCTCACATCATGGGACAATGCCACGAGAATGGCCCGTTCAGGGCTCACATTTTGCACAGGTATGTGTGTGTGTTTTGTGTGTGTGTGTCTGTGTGTGTGAGCGCTAGCACACACACTTAAGCACGTGTGTGTATAAAAGAAAGAGAATGAGGGAGCACGGGTGTGTTGTAGGTGGGTGGGTAGGGGACGAGGTAGTGCCACTGGGATAGGCCATCCCACCTGTTGCCTTCAAAGCTTGCTCCTAACTTCGCCTTCTGCATCGAGAGGTAATATGGCATACATTAAATCAGGGCTGAACAACATCAGAAGAAAACAAGTCCCCTAGTGGAAAACAAGAAAGCGCACTGGTTGGGGGAGAGGATGCCAGGCTGGGCGTCGGTCGCCCTGGGGCCCCCCGGCCTCCCTCCCTTCCCACGGTTTAGCTCTGGGGACCTCAAATCCTTCTTGGGCCTACCCTCATGCCTGTGGGGTTCTGACACTCCCAACCCAATGGACATGACTTCTACACAAGATACAAGAACAATAAACTGTCCGCAGCCTTATTTCAACATTGGGTAACATTGTGTCAGCCATGGATCTGATGTTAAATAAGGGAGCTCTCTGTACACTGACTGTTTTGGTTTGGGTTTGGGTTTTGGGTTTTGCTGCTAAATGCTGTTTCCCATTTAATTGCATTCCTTTCCAGAATCATCCTGTGTTATCTATGCCCATTTTGATATAGTATTTGTAAGAGGTTAATATAAATACAATCACACACACAAAACTCAACAGAAAATGTTTCACTCGTTCTCATTGGAAAACTGTGGTCAGTGTGAAGGTATCCAAGAGAAATAACTGCCCCCAAATTAGACGACAATGTGGTTTACTATCATTTTCCTGAATTCTATGTATTGTAAGAGACAGCTAAGTATTCTTAAAATTAAGTTTTTCAAAGGAAAACTTAAACTGCTCATATTCCCATCTTGGCACCAACGGTGTTTTCCTTAGGTTTTATACATCAATTTTTCATGCTTGCAATCACGGTGTGCTTATCGTTTCACTGCAACTATGAGGGCATTTTGCCATGTTTGCCATGTTTTCATGGCCTTTGAAACTACCCTCTTTACTGTTCTCCAATACACTTGGGCTGCCCCCATTGTTGACCTTGCTGGCCAATTGAAATTGTTCCCCTGTCATAGAGAACGCCACAAAGAGCGTCTTCCTGCAGTTATTTTTTTTCTTTCAGTTGTTTCCTTGGGATAACTTCCCAGGCACCACATTACTGGGTCAAGCACTGAATGATTTCCATGGTCTAGATAACAGGCTTTCGAGCTGCCATGCCAACCGTGGCCCGGCCAAGCGTGAGAATGAGAAATTGGAGGTGAATCAAGTGCCCACAATGGAGAAGCAGCCAGATGAAATCTGGCAGAGCCACACCCAGACCCCAATGAGACTCCTGAAAGAACACTGGAGTGGACTCTCTCAATACGTGCAGATGTGCCCACTAGCAAGTCAAGGCTCTTATTTTGTTGTGTCTTTTTTTAAGAGCCTCAGATGAGACTCCTACACCTGATTATAACTGAGTGAGTGAGGATGATGGTGTGTAAGCCCATTGACAGCACTGAATAGGAATCCAGGGAATAGAAAGAAAGTTTGGATTTTACAAGGCACTTTTTTTTTATGTTCAGGTTGTATTCCTGCACTGATGCATCTGAGCCTCCTTTTAAGTTTCCTCGAAATTTTGGCAGCCTGAGCCTTTCCTTGGAACCCCACAGCTGCACACTTGGGCAGCCCCACTCTGCAAGGGGACAGAGATTTCCCCCACCTCATCCTCCTGCGGTCAGTAGCCTAAAAGGAGCCACTTAGCCAGCGGGCCATGTCTCCTCTAATTCTCAAATATTCCTAAATCCATCCATTTCTCTCCAACTGCACTGCACACCCCAGGTCAGGAAACCATTATTTATCCCCTGGACAACTGGGGCAACATGTCTACCGGTGTTTACATGCTCACATTGGAGCCAGAGTGACAAATAACAAATAACAGACACAGATCTGATTGTGGCATCTGCCTGCTCTAAATTCTTGATCAGATATCAGGGATGGGGGGACTCTCTCTAAACTTATTTAGCAGGGTTCTTGCTAAAATTGGGCTAGAAAGGTCAAGGACAGAGCAGGGCAAGGCCCAGAGGAGCCTGTCTAAAATTTACTCAAGGAGACAATCTGTCACAGATCAGCCAGAAGTCCCCTGAAGGTTCTGAGAAGGACAGGGCTGCGGGAGGTGGAGGGTCCCTGGCCCCCGGCCACTTGCCGTCCTCTCTGGGTCCCATGGTCTCCAGTGTCCACTGGCCTGAGAAGCTATCTGATGTTCTGCCCTAGCTCTGAAAGTCAGACCCAGATCCAAGCCATTTCAGCAGGAAGTTGTTTCTCCAGACTCCTTCAGCATCAACTCCAGGATGTGGGCGTCTGTTTGGCAAACTGGGTTTTGTTCGGTAAGTGTGTCACAGGGGAGAATTGGTTTCCCAAGGCATGTGGACCGCTTCAGGCAGAATTCAGGGGCATTTGGATGGACCCACTTGCTCCCCTTGCTCCAAGCTCCTCCCATAGACACAATACCTCTCCTATGAGAAATGTCCCATGTCCTGGTTCTTCAAGAAAAAAAAAAAAAAAAAAAAAAACTGCCTCTGTTTACCATGCTTTGTCCCTTCTCAGGGCATTTAAAATAGCAACTCCCGTGCCTGCACCTCTTCTGTTGCTGTTTTTCTCCTTGACCCTCGTTGCCTTCTATTGCTTTCCATAACATCATTACGACTATGATTTTTAAAGTGTTGCTTGTAAAATTCCCTGGCACGTTGGAACATGTCGTGAGGCCAGGCCAGAGTTACTGGGTCCTCCCCTGAAGTTAGATGTGTGATGTCACCTAGGTCCCACTTATAAATGGCAGGAACAGTCAGTGACTCCATTCTCCTGCTGCTACTACAACCCAGAGTATGGCCTGAATCTTGCCCTCACTAGAAGACAAAGGGCTGGGTGAGAGCTTGTGTAATGCACAGCGACCTCAGCTAGTGGCCGAGCTGGGCTGAAACGCAGCCCTCTGCAGGGTCAGAACACCAGCACCAGGCCAGCCGCCCCTTCCTGCATCCGGATGACAACCCCGCCTCCACCTGCCTCTCTGCTCACCAACCAGTGGGCTAAAAGCCACTGAACTTCCTCGGGGCTGGGGTGCAGACTGTGAGCCCTGGACTGCACTTCGTCCCCTATGCAAATCCATCCTGCCTTCCAGAACCACTCCCTGCAGAAAGTAGACCCCAGGCCATCTCTAGTGTGACTGGTCCACACAGCATACAAGCTCCCTCTGAGCAGCACCCGTCCTGCAGGTTGCTTGTTTCCTTGGTCCTGTTTTTTAAACTAACATTAACTGAGTTCTTCTTATGTCCCAGACTCTAACGAAACATATCAAGTGTACTTTCTTGTTTAATCTTCTCATACCTATGACACAGGCACTAGGGTCCTTACCTTACAGATGGGGAAACTGAGGCCTGGAGAGGAGAGAGATATGCCCCATCCTCTCACTGTTTAGTCAAGATTCAAACCCAAATCAGGACAGGAGGAGGAGGAGGAATCTCGAGAATAGGGGCGGGTGTTATGGGCCAGTGCTCAGCACACAGAGAGACGGCTATGGGCACACCTGGAGGTGTGAATCTATACAACAAAACAAAAAACAGCATTAAGAAATTTAAATAAGGCCTAAGTAAATGGAGGGGTATACCATGTTTATGGACTGAAATTTTCAACATTGTAAAGATGTCAATTCTTTTAAAATTGATCTATAAATTCAATGTGATTCCAATCACGATTCCAACATTTGTGCGTGTATGAAACTTGACAAGCTGATTCTAAAATTCATGGCAACGGAGCAGCCATGAAACTTGAAGGTGGAAGGACTTGTTCTACTGGACCTTGTTCTACCGAGATTTATTATAAAGGCTTGGGAATTAAGCCAGTGTGATATTAGCACAAGGATTAAAAGAAAACAGGCTGATGGAACAGACTAGAAAGCTCAGAATGACATCTTACAAGTATGACCCTTGATTTCTGGGGACAATGGTACTGCAGCTCAGTGGAATCTTTCCAGTGAGTCGTATCGAGACACTGGGATCAAATGTGAGCCCTGGTCTCTGCCTCACGCGGTTGGGGGCAGATGGCTGAGAAGCTCTGTGTAAAAGGCCAAACAATGGAGCTTTCCGAAGTAACACGGGCTGCCTGCAAGACCTCTGGTCAGCAGGGGCTTCTTAAACTGGACATGAAAAGCACTGGCCATCAAAGAAAATGCTGAACAACCTGGACTGCATTGAAATTTAGGACTTTTGTTCATCAAAAGAGACCATTAAAAAAACAAAAACAGGCAAGACTAAATGATAGTTAGTGTTTGAAGATGGTGCTGAGAGGGTAAGGAAACTAAGGAAGTAATTATCATGAACATCTGAGCAGCCTGCAGGGTGAGTAAGGAGATGGTGGTGGTCAGGGAGGTGGGGTGGAGAAGTGGGGAGCCCTCCGAGGAAGGTCACGTGTAGTTTCTTGAACCGGGTGATGTTCATGGGGTTTGGTTTTTCATAATTAATGACCGCATGGCTCATAAGTTTTCTGAACTTTTCTGAACGTGTATCATTTCACAATAGAAATATACAAAAATACATATATAATACCTCGCTGTTTTAAAAATTCCACTAGCATGGCTGAAGTGGTTTATTTTTTGAAATAGATGGTCATGGTATGTGAGCTGTATTTTTAAAAGGAGAAAGTTCTTCATAGTCTATAAAATTCTTCCCCAAAGAATCCCAATGTCCCCCGCAGGAAGCTCTGGAAGGAAGGTGCTGTCACAGGCACGATCCTCAGAGAAACCCTGAGTGCAGGGCAATTGGGTTGGAGCACCCGTGGTGAAACACCTCTTGCCCCATTTATGTCCATCTGCCTGGTCTCCACAAGGACCTTGCAGAAATGAAGATCAGCTGATGAAATTAATCATGCCCGTTCACGACCGCTCCGCCCTGCACTCTGCAAGACTGCAGTGAGACACCTAAGAGTCCTGGAGACGCCTCTCAGCAAGAAACAGTGACCAGGGGACAGTCATCCGTGCAGGGGATTCTTCACCCTCGTGCCTACTTCTTCTGGTCAGCTGGCACACACTCTGTGGAGGAGGAACAACACAGAACAAAAAGTTCTACTCCACTCTGGAGAAACCCAGTGTTTTCAAGGACACTGTGACCGAGCACAGGCAAGCCATGCCCAGCGGGTGCAAAGAGCTGGCTGCAAGCTGGGTTCACCCAGGTCAGCAGGCAGGCAGGGCGTCCCGGATCTCTGCATGGACACAGGCCTTCCAGGTCCTGTTCGAACAGCCCAGAGTTTCCTGGGGGCAGCGCCAAACCTGGGGTAAAGGTCACAGAGCAAAATACTGAATGAAGACCCCCTCCACACACCCCAAATGATTAACAAGGAGAAAAGCCTTGCTCTGGCCCCAATGTCCAAAAGGACTTTAAGACTAGGAAACTTTCACGGTGTTCTCTTCATCTCCGAAGCCCAAAGAAGTAAGCTCAAAGATCAAAGCCAAAATTTACTGGGCTCTCAATTCAAAATTTGCTTAGGAGTTGGGCAGGGGATGAGAAATAACTTTTTTTATATATATTTTAGGGGAACTGAACTTTCATGGGTGTTACTATGACCTGAGATAAGAACGTATTAAGTTAGAGAAGCGGCAGTCTGCATTCCCCTCACTATGGAAGGAAATGAAAACATAGTTACTCTTAAAGCATAACCTGAGAAAGACTGACAACTATACCAATTTAAAATAGAAAAAAGAAACAAATATAAATGTTTTAAAAGGCGTGCAGGAACAAGTGTTGATAAGGATGTAGAGCACCTGGCACCCTCATACACCACTGACGGGAAAGTAAAACGGCACAGACACTTTGGAAAACAGCTTGGCAGTTTCTTTAAAAAGTTAAACATCAACTTATCATATGACCCAGTAATTTCACTCCTAGGAACCTACCGCAGAGATATGAAAACGTTCGTCCACACAAAGATCTGTATGTCAACAGTCAGAGCAGCTAAATTCACAATAGTCAAAAGGTAGAAAGAACCCAAATGTCCATCAACCGATGAATGGACACATAAAATCTGATATGTTCACACCATGGAGTATTATGCCATGACTAAAAGGAACAAACTAATGTTCATCAATACAGATGAACCTAAAAACCATCATGCTAGTTGAAAGAAGCCAGGTGCAAAAGACTACACAGTGTTTGTTTTTCTCCTTCTGACTTACTTCACTCTGTATGACAGACTCCAGGTCCACCCACCTCACTACAAATAACTCAATTTAGTTTCTTTTTATGGCTGAGTAATATTCCATTGTGTATATGTGCCACATCTTCTTTATCCATTCATCTGTTGATGGACACTTAGGTTGTATGCTAACACATATATATGGAATCTAAGAAAAAAAAATGTCATGAAGAGCCTAGGGGTAGGATGGGAATAAAACACAGACCTACTAGAGCATGGACTTGAGGATGTGGGGAGGGGGAAGGGCAAGCTGTGACGAAGTGAGAGAGTAGCATGGACATATATACACTACCAAACATAGGGTGGATAGCTAGTGGGAAGCAGCCGCATGGCACAGGGAGATCAGCTCGGTGCTTTGTGACCACCTAGAGGGGTGGGATAGGGAGGGTGGGAGGGAGGGAGACGCAAGAGGGAAGAGATATGGGAACATATGTATGTGTATAACTGATTCACGTTGTGGTAAAGCAGAAACTAACACACCATTGTAAAGCAATTATACTCCAATAAAGATGTTAAAAAAAAAAAAGACTAAGCAGTGTATGACAGCACTAATATGAAATGTCAGATCCCTAGATACAGAAGGCAGATCCACGGTTGACTAGGGGAGCAGTGGCAGTGAGGTCTGACTGCAAATGGGCACAAGGGATATTTAGGGAGTGTTGGAGATGTTCCATTATGGGTATGACTGTGTAACTCTACAGAATACTAAAATTTATTGAATCATACACTTAAAGTGGGTGAATTTTATGGTATATAAATTATGCTTCAATCAAGCTGCCTTTCTGAAAAAAGAAGTAGAGTAAACCAATGAAAAAGGAATGGATTATTCAACAAATACTGAGGGGATATTGGTTAAGTAGTTAAGGAAAAGAAAACAACTTACATTTTGACTTGTATTGCATGCACCAAAAGACACCTAGTTTTATATTAGCCAAACCATAAAAGCAATTAGGTGGAAAAAAATGGTTAATAGGTAACAAATTTCAATGTGAGAAAAAGCTCACTAGATAGAAAAGCAATGGAAAAATCCATGAAGGACGAGAAATACTGTATTTGACTGTGGAAAAGGTTTATGCTTGTATGTAGACAAAATATATCAAATGAAGTTGGGAGACAAATGACAAACCAAAAAGATATTTTTGCTACAAATATGACAGACTTCATTTCTCTAACATTTAAAAATAGGAATCAGTAAGAAAAATACTGACCATTCCAAGAAGAAAGTACCCCATCGTCAGCACACCTCCTCCACCCAGCATGTGCTGTGCTTCCAGCACAAACATTTGTTCAAAACCAGCCTCAGAAGAACACGGGGCTCCTGGTCACTGAGGGCTCTGACCACACCAAAGGCTTGGAGTGGGGACAGCGGGGTGACCTGTGTCACCGAGCTCTGAGTCAGCCATGATGCCCTAGGCTCTCCCCGAAGACCCCCTGGCCCTGGGAATTAAGGGCTCTGTACCACCAACATGCAGGAACCACCTCGTGGTAAGGAGGCACTTACCAAAAAGTGTAAGGTTTCAAGCCTCACCAGTGTTCTCGCTTTGGCTTAAGATGTATAATATTCCGTCTAAAGACAGAGAAAGAGATGGGAGGGACAGATTCAATGTGCTGGGTGTTCATCTGGGATAATACATTTGGGGAAAGAAACGAGGATTAGAACACGCGGCGGAGGAAGGCAAGAACCCTGGGAAACTAACCAAAGCTGGCATGAAAGTCTTCACCGCACTTTCAACTGTGTGCAAGAAAGCGCACGTTTCTTTATTTTCTCCAGACCCACTTAAATCTGGCTGTGAGCTATCATTCCATGGGCGATAAAAAATTCAATCTCCCTCCCCTCAGGCACGCTCCCTCCCTCCCCCTACACTGGGTGTGCCAAGGTCTCGGGGACTCACAGGCATGGATGTCCCTTCCCAGCATGCACCCAGCCTGGGATGCAGGCCAGCATAACCCTGTGGTGAAGGTGGAAGCCATGTCTGCCTGGGGCACCATACCGTTTTCCAAGGAGACCTTGTCACTCTGCAGGGTGCCGTCAGGACCTGGGGCATGGGTCTGCACTAAATCATGGCCCCCTAACCCTCCCTGCCCTCTCTCTTCTCCTGGACTCTCCCTCCTCCCATTAGGCCACCCAGCGTCAGCTGTTCAATGAGGGAGGGATTTAAAACACATACGCATATACACCGCCCCCCTCAACACACACACACGCTCTAAGCCACTAACTCTAAGTAGTGCCCAGTTTCCCCCTTGCAAAAGGTGATAAGGCAACATTAAGACTTGATGTTTTGCTTAGAACAGGGGCGAGGAGAATGGAAAGGGAACAAGTAAAAATCAATATCTGATGGACGATCCTAGCATTGGCCCTGCCTGAACTCCATGGCAGATTTCAATCCCAGGACCCCTATCCCCAAACCTAGAAAGGAAACAGCTGTTATTTGGTTACTTCATCCTGTACTTCATAAAAGGAAAAAATGTGTGAGGCTCAGAGGAGAACCAAGGGTTTGATGGGAAAAGCTCCAGAAGAGCATAGATAGACTCCTTAGTGTCCAAGAGGCTTAGTGTTGAGAGAAATGTCCGCTACCTTTGGTGTTTTATGTAATATCCAATTTACTTTCCTTAAGGGGTTAACAATCCCTGTAGAGCAATGGTTCTCAAACATGAGCATGCATCAGAACCCCTTGGGGGGTTCATTAAAACACACTTGCTGCCCCTCCCAGAGTTTCTGACTCAGCAGGTCTGGGACAGAACCTGAGAATTTGGAGACCAGACTTTGAGAACAACTGCTCTGAACAAGCGTGACTCTCACAGCTGGTAAACAACACGTTCTAAGTTAAATCAGATGTCCCTAAAATTTGATGGCAAACTCAAACTCTCCTAAACATTTAACTAAAATCACAAGGCGACAGTATCAGTTGCCCTTGAATGTTTTAAACAAACAGCAGGTGAAACATTTCCACACACATGATGATGATTACAAATATAATCAGCACGTGTAAATATTTACAGAAGTGGCAAATCCGTGGATCTCAATTGACCTTTTCATGATCTCTATTCCAATTCTGATTTCCACTTCTATTATTTCTATTCTCACTTCCTCCCAGGGGCACAAGTTGACTCTGCCCACTGGAGAGATGGGTTGCAGTTTCAGAGCCCGAAGCTGGCAGAAGCTGCAGTCGCCTCCTGAAATTCAGTGCCTCAGGACAAGAGAGGTAGGCGTCGGGTGCATCTTCCCAAACAGTCCTCCCTGAGCTGTTCATGACCTGGCTAGACAGGCCCCTTTGTATAGTTATAGTTAGTGTGCTACAGCAGAAACAACCCTGACCAGTTGGATTGGCGTTGAATTGTGTGCCCTGGTCTTTCCTCCTGTATCAGTTTCTTCCCGGCGTCTTAAGCAGCAGGGTGCTGGGGCTCCTATTGATCCCATGAGCCAGTGGCTGGATTTGCAGCTCTCTCATGAGCTGGTTGTTAAATACAGCCATCGTGAAGAATTAGGTTATATAAACTTATAATTAAATTATATTAAAAACAAAGGTAATGGGACTTCCCTGGTGGCACAGTGGTTAAGCATCCACCTGCCAGTGCAGGGGACATGGGTTCGAGCCCTGGTCCAGGAAGATGCCACATGACACGGAGGAACTAAGCCCATGCGCCACAGCTACTGAGTCTGCGCTCTAGAGCCTGTGAGCCACAACTGCTGAAGCTTGAGTGCCTAGAGCCCGTGCTCCGCAATAAGAGAAGCCACAGCAATGAGAAGCCCACGTACCGCAAGGAAGAGCAGCCCCAGCCCACTGCAACGAGAGAAAGCCAGCGCTCAGCAAAGAAGACCCAACGCAGCCATAAATAAATAAATTAATTAATTAATTTTTAAAAAACAAAGGTAATAAACACTCAAAACCCACCACTTCTATGTTTTTCTAGTACCTATGCTCCTGAGGACACATGTGTATTGTGTCTGTGTGATAGAGATAATATATAATAGTAAGCTGCTCTCCCCAACTCTGCCTCAGTGATATCATGTTGGCAGCTTGAAATCAGCTACAGGGGAGCTACTTACACGACAGAAATCCACGTGTTCTGTAAGTCAGCTGGCACCTCCACCCGCCCAAGAAATTATTAAACATTTATCAGTACAACACTGATCCTACGGTCACAGAAGAGCATGACAATAAGTCTACTTTAAAACTCTATGTTCTGAGAGTCTTCTTTGCAAAGTATAGACAAGTATCAAGGCTTTTTTGCAAATGCTGGCTCTGGGGGGATCAATTTGTTTCCCTGAAACGTTTCTTCCTCATCAACCATAAAAACCCATGGGGTCCAAAGACTCAGCCCTCCATCCTCCTCCCTGACCTAGCAGGCAGGAAGCCCTGAGATCAGTCCCTTCATGTTTAGAAACTTCAGTTCTCTCATCTGTAAAATTAAGATCATGACACTTATCTCACAGTGTGTATGTCAAGTCCAAGTGAGAGACGGAATAAACGAAGTATAGGATGCTATTTTAAGAGATTGTTGTCTATTAAAATCTATCTTCCAACAAAGATACAGATATGGAAAAGGAAACTGCCCACTGATTAGAAATGAAATGATGCTGAAGAAGGAGGTGCTACCTAAGTACGAATAGCAAAATCATACTTGGGAATACTGAAATCTGATTTATAAAACCAGATAGGAAATACAATGGAGTTAAATCAAATAAGCACCAATTCACCTGGGGGAAAACAGTCTGAAAGCCAATATTCTGTGTAAATACCTGGAAACCTGCCTGGCCAGTGAAGGTCTTGAGATGCAGCAGCTGTGGTAACATTATGGCTGAGAAGAGCATGGAGGAAAAAAGTGTAAGACTGAAATATGAAGAAGAAAAAGATGAGAGAGAAAGAAAGGAAAGGAAAAAAAGAAAATGCCTCCTTCAGCTCAGGCTGCTATAACAAAGTCCCACAGATGGGCAGCTTAAATAACAGACATTCGTTTCTCACGGTCCTGGAGGCTGGAAGTTCAAGATCAGGGTGCCAACATGGCTGGGTTTTGGCGAGGACCCTCTTCTTGGCTTGTCGATGGCTGTCTTCTGTCTGTATCCTCACATGACAAAGAGAAAGAGCTCTGGTATCTCTTCTTATAAAGGCACTGAACCCATTATAGGGGCTCCACCCTCAGGACCTCATCTAACCCTAATCACCTCCCAAAGGCCCCACCTCCAAATACCATCTCATTGGGGATTAGGGCTTCAACGTGTAGATTTGGGGGGGACATAAACATTCAGTCCACAACAGAAAGAAAGAAAAAGAAAGAAAGAAAGAAAGAAAGAAAGAAAGAAAGAAAGGAGAAAGAGAAAGGAAAAGAGAAAAAGGAAAATTAAATAAACCCTTTGCAGAAGCCTTCAACTTTTGGTAGAAATAAAACACATGGTTGCAGTAGCACAAGAGGGAGCAGGGTCAATGGAATTACTCTCAGTTAAGTTTCTTGCATTTTGTGTGAAGTGACACACTACTCATCGTATGGAGACTGTCTCCAGGCTGCCCTGTCCAGGTGGGAAAAGGCCTGGACTGAAGTTAAGGATGCATTTTCTAATCTAATTCTAATCTCTGGATCCCCTGTGGGGCTCTTGCTGGTTCTTTTTGCATATTCTTATTAATCGTGTCTCCTCTCACCTCAGGCTAAATTTGATGGTTTACTAGACACAGTTTCTGAACATTACTTCTAGAAATAGTTTGAGACCCACAGGATTTTCATGACTCCCCTGAGGCTCCCGGCCGACTAGCAATCTGGCATTACCTGTCTTCAAAAATTGAAACTCTCTAAGCCCCTAGATGTCTCGCCCTGAGGCTACAGCCTGGTGAAGGCTGTCTTTTGCCTTCTTTTTTCTTTTCTTTTTCACTTTCCCTGTGATTCAGTGTTACTCCCAGAGTGCAGACTTTAGAGCTCCAACCTAAATATAGGAGGCGACCACGGGCATCCTGACACCCCAGCATTGCCCCACCTCCACCTCCCTCCAGCACGGCAAATGCACTGCTAAGCTCTTCAGCCACCTCAGGGCAAAAGTGACCGTATCCAGGCCCATGTCTCTGAACTGCTGTCTTCTCCTGAACCTCAGTCTTGCTGTTCTTTATTCCTGGCTAGTTCTCTGACGCCCCAGTCAAAAACTTAAAAATTACTTGGCCAGCTTTTCTGCTTGTCTTTAACCCAAGGATTGGATTGGATGACCAGGTCTAACATGGCCAGAAATTCCCCAGATCAAATCTTACTATTCTGAACATTGGGGAGCTCTCAGTGATGTCGCAGGAACTGACGGAAGCTCAGATGCCAGGTGGTCCCATCAAGGTGCTGTTCTGAGGGTTTTTAGGGGCACAGCTATTGCCCTTAACAGTGACCCTTGACTTTTCTCATCCTGAAGATGTCTTCCAGTGTTAACAGACTATAGCGGTTTCTTCTGATCATCTCTGCAGGTGAGAGCAAAGGCCATGTGATTGTCAAGGGGTCAGGAAGAAGGGTTCCCAGTCCATGGGGAATTCTAGGGGCCAGCTGACTGCCCTAGATGTTCCTCCACACCCCACAGCCCAGCTAAGAGCGTGTCCTCCTGTGAACCCAGCAGGCCCACAGCCCACACCTCGCCCAGGGCTCTCTCAGCCCCTGCCCTCTCCTCCAGGGAGCCTCCCCACCCCTGCCCCTGCTATGCCTGTGTGCTGACAAATATTCTCTCTGAAAACCCTCTCATTCATAGACACACCCAGAGGCTGAGGATGATACCGCCTTCCTGCAGCGAGGATGTCTGTGCTTCCCCGGCCTCAATTCAGCGTCAAGGATGTTCTGGGGATGACCTGGGAGCTGGGTTGCAGGTATGCACGGGCTACTTGACTTCCCAGGGTGCAACCCTTTGGGGTCCTAACCTGAAGTATGGGCCGTGCCATCCCCCACCCAACTTTGCCCGCCCTGTGTAGGCTAACTCAGGAAGTTGCACAGCCCGGTGGCGGAAAAGCAAAGCCCAGCGCTGCATGCAGCCTCCTGGGTCCCAAGCCTCTTCCAGGGCCTCACCGACCTGTTGGCTTCCTGCTGCCCCCAGCACCGCCTTTTACATTGTGTCAGCTTTTCTGGTTGTCCTTGTAAGACAGGTGACCAAAAGTACCCGGTCCACCAATATCAGAGGCAAAAGCTATCTTCTTTATGGAAAAGTTTTCAGATAATATGAAGTGTACACAGTAAAAGTGAAAATTGACCCTTCAAAGTCACAGCTGCTGCCACCAGACCCATTTCTGCAGGTGACGGCTGTTGGCAATTTGACGGACATTGTTTCACAACCTGTTTGTGCGTGTACCTACATAAGGAGGCTTTTATTCATCAACTACACCTACTACTCTGCAACCTGAACTTTTTTTCTCGTAATATTAAAACGCAGGGCCATTTCCACATCAGCCGTAAAGCCTTCTTTCAGCTGCACACTGCTCATAATATGCACGTTTCATAATTCATTTAGCTAGTCCTCTGTTGGGGGCAACTAATTACTGCTTTTTTGCTTTATGAAAGATGAACACTGTATGTACGTTATTGGCAAATGTGCTGGTACTTCTTTTGAAAGTTATTCTAGAAATAAAATTCCTGCATGGACACATATATGCATTTCGAATTTTGAAAGACACTTAGCCCCACCGAATCTTGCTCCTAAAAGTGGTACCAATTACGTTGCCTTCAGCAGAATATGGAGTTCCATTGCCCCACATCTTCACTATCTCTGACTATTAAACAACATCTTTCAAATTTGGTTAATTTGATGGATTAAACACTAAACAGTCTTGCACTGGTTTGCTTTTCATGGCTGTAGTGAAGCTGTGCTCCTTTTATAGAATGTCTACTGGCCATTTGGAATTGCTGTTGTTGTTTTTAGTCGTTGCTCATATCCTCTGCCCATTTTTTAACTGGCGTTTCAGTCTTTATTGATTTTAAGTGCTCTGGGTGTCTTACGGTTGCTCACTTCTGCAACGTAAAGTTAGTCTCACTGACTGCTTCTCAAGGAGGTTGATTCAATGACGGGATGACAAAAACTATCAGCTGCTGAATTGATAGATACTTCCCCTTACGTTTTTGCCCATCCAGAGATCCCAGATTTTATTTCTGGGATAGTTGCCAGCGCCAGAAGATGCAGCAAGATTGGCTGAAGCTGGGCTTCCCTGGTGGCGCAGTGGTTAAGCATCCACCTGCCAATGCAGGGGACACGGTTCAAGCCCTGGTCCAGGAACATCCCACATGCCACAGAGCAACTAAGCCCGTGAGCCACAAGTACTGAGCCCGCGTTCCACAGCTATTCAAGCCCACAACTACAAGACAAGCCACCGCAACGAGAAGCCCGTGCACCACAACAAAGAGGAGACCCCGCTTGCCGCGACTAGAGAAAAGCCGTCGCGCAGTAATGAAGACCCAACGCAGCCAAAAGTAGATAAATAAATAAATTTTTAAAAAATCAGTAGCCCCGAAAAAGTTATTAAAAGAAAAAAAAAAAGATTGGTTAAAGCCCATGAGGTCACATCAATGCCTTACAAATGCGGAGAAGGAGTGGGGGACCGGGGTCCTGTTTCTGGCCCATGAGTTGGGAGGTGGGAGGCCTTGGAGAAGACCCCCCTTTCACCAGCCTCCTTTCCATCCAGGAGGGGATTCCATGTGCAACTCAGAGGGAAACTGGGTGTGGGGGAAGTGATGGGCTAGAAGGAGCAGGGTCCTTATCACCACTGAGCACAGCACCAAGCCCTGGGATCACCACCTTCAGGGCTGCTTCTGGCAGAAACTGAGTCAATTCCCTGAAGTGGAGATTGTTGTCACATTGTAGATGGAAGGGTGAAGGATTTGGGGGCCTGAGGATCCAGGAGCTGGGGCGGGGGAAGGAGGCAGACACAGCAGGGAGAAGGGCAGGGAAGGAGGAACTGTGTACTGGGTGGCATGTTGCATGTTGAGAGGTGGGCGCGTGCAGCGTGGGCTGGGAACCCCCAGTCTGTTCCTGGATGTGTGCCCAGAAAACCCACATTGCTCACACAGGCAAGTGGCCCCCAAGGGCACTGGGGCTGGAGGACCCTGTGGGTGTGCACAGGGGTACAGACATCTGGGTTAGTGCACAGTGAAGAAGAGAAGCCTCTCAGGGACACACGGCCTGGTTGGAAGAGGCAGTGGTCTTTCTCCCTGTGGGAAGTATCTGACACCTCCCAGCCTAGGTCCTTTCCTCCAAGACATGTGGAGAAGACACACGGCTGCAATGGGAAGACGTCCTTCTCTTTTGCTCGGATCACTTAATAAATGCAGCTGATAAGCATTTGCTGTGGAGAAAACACACAGGTTGGGGAGTGTAGTCTAGCAGGCTTGCTATTGGGGTACTGAAGGCCCACACTAAAATGGAATTGTCGTTTCACTTAGGGTGGGTTTGTGCCCATTTCTGCCCCATCCTCAAATGAGCTGGGAGCACACACATCAGACCAGACCAGTCAAGTCTTCTGTTACATCTTAACCGTATTACTATTATTACTATTACTAAACGCAAGTTCAGGTACTCAACGCACAGTGAGGCCGAACAAACCAAGACACTGGAGTTTGGAGCAGAAAAAGGTTTATTGCAGGGCTGAGTAAGGCAAATGGGGGTGGGGTGGGGGGATGGCTTGTGCTCAAAATACCCCAAGCTCCCTGAAGGTTTTCTTGTCTTTTTTTTTATTTTATTTTTTATTTTTTTTATTTTTTGGCTGCACTGGGTCTTTGTTGCAGCATGCGGGATCTTTAGTTGCGGGATGCAGTCTTCTTAGTTGTGGCACGTGGGCTTCTTAGTTGCGGCATGCATGCGGGATCTAGTTCCCCAACCAGGGATCAATCCTGGGCCCCTTGCATTGGAAGCGTGGAGTCTTACCCACTGGACCACCAGGGAAGCCCCTCCCTGAAGGTTTTCAGCATAGCATGTTTTAAAATTTTTATTTTGTATTGGAGTTTAGTTGATTTACAATGTTGTGTTAGTTTCAGGTACAGCAAAGTGATTCAATTATATATAAATGTATATCTATTATTTTTCAGATTCTCAGCAAAACATTTTTAAAGGCCAGGTGAGGGAAGGGGGGGTGACAGAGTATGTGATCAGCTCATGCACAGTTCTCTGACTGGTTGATGGTGAGATAACAGGGCAGTGTCACAGGGGTTAACATTATCAGTCCTTAGGCACCTTCTGGGGGCTACACGATCGATCGTGATCATCAAGGAGTTAGTTTCTTCCGTTTCGTGGTGGTTTTTAGCATCTGAAAAACTCAGGAAATATGCATCAGATACTATTATCTAGGTACTTCAGAGAGGAGCTAAAGCAGAGGATATGGGAGAGTCGTCTGTCCCCAGGAAGACCTCATGGGGTCCTGCTCGGTAACATCACCATCGTCATCATTATTATTATTCAGCACAGTCACACACATACATCCACACATTTTTACAGATGCTGGGGAAGCAATGGTCATATGTAGCTATAATTTGGGAGAAGGACACCAAAACAAAAGTCCAAGGTTTTCTTCATATCACATCATGACATATTATATGTTACATATACTTCGTGAACTCCCTGAATCCTTCTTGGAAAGAAGCAGGTATCATAGTCTGGGTTCCTCCGAGAGCAGGGCCTGAGACAGCCTTGAAGGCATGCAGTCTTTTTGGAATGTGAGTCCAGGAAGCCCAGGGGGGGAAATGAGCCTGGGAAGGGAGAACAGCCACCAAAGACCCATTCATGGGCAGGTCACCATCGTGGGTGATGGGGCTCGGTCCCACTGGGGACCCTCTGAGAAACTGTGTAGAGAGCACCCAGGATTAAGATTGTCCTGTGTGTGTGAGGAAGTGGATTGTTCCAGGGTCGCTAACGTCCCTGCACTTCCGCGTCCCACCTGCCTTCAGGGGACATTCCCCTGGGTGCTGGGAATGCTCTCATGCAAGGAAGAGAGAGACATGTGCTGGAGACAGGACACTGCCCACCTGCTGTGGCTGCAGAACTCAGGTGGACCATGGGGATTCGGGGTGAGGCACCGACAGCATCAGCACTGGGTTATATAAAAACCAGCGAGGCACCAAGTCAGTGGTCCTTTGAAACAGGCTGTTTGTTTTAAGGATGTAAATAATCGATCCCAGCCTTCTCTCATTGCCACAGTAAGCCATTCCAGATCTATCCGCTCACATCAATCCACCCGGTAGGAAGTAGGCAAAGTTTGTCTCAGGCAGCATCTGCTGCACAAGCAGGGGGTCTTCAGGCTCTCTGGGGAGATGAACTCCAAGGGCAAAGCTAGCAGCAGTCCTCTGCAGAGTGAAAAATGGAAAAGTTGAACTTCTCCAAGAGAAAAAAGGCAACTCCATGCAACAACAAAAACAAAAAAGCTGCAGGCTCTCCCACCCACTATCTCAAGGTTGCGAGATGTGAAGCATAGTTTCACAGTCTTAGGGAGTTAGGATAGACTTCAGTTTAACAGGGTAGGATCATCATCAGCTACCTCCCTGGACACGGCTAAAATGACCAATAAGGTCAGGAAAATATAAACCTACATACACCCAACCAAGGACTTGTGTCCACATATGCAAAGGACCCTGACAAGCCAATAAGAAAAGAGCAGACAACACAACAGAAAAA
The DNA here is from genome assembly GCF_002837175.3 of Physeter macrocephalus. Classification (NCBI taxonomy): domain Eukaryota; kingdom Metazoa; phylum Chordata; class Mammalia; order Artiodactyla; family Physeteridae; genus Physeter; species Physeter macrocephalus. Next base: position 87,133,787 of record NC_041222.1, read on the forward strand.
AGGGGAAAAAATTGGGGTAGGCACTTCATAAAACAGGATCACTCAATGACCAGTAAGCAGTGAGGATTTAGAGCAACTAGAATGGTCTTGTGTTCCTGACGGGAATGTAAATTGGTTGAATCACTTTGGAAACCCCCGGGCATATCTACTGAAGATGAACATATGCACACTTTAGGACACATCCATTCCCCTCTGGTGAATACTCAGAAACGTGATCATAGGCACCCAAAGACTCGTCCAGCGAAACACTATCCATAACAGCTAAAGTCATCCTGTGTTGTATATTTGAAAGTTGCTGAGAGAGTAGATCTTAAAAGTCCTCCTCACAAGGAAAAAAAAACTTGTAACTATGTGTGGTGATGAAAGTTTCAACTTATGTGGTAATCATTTCACAATATATCCGTACATCAAATGATAAAGTTGCACACCTAAAACTGACACAACGCTTTATGCCAATTGTATCGCGATAAAAACAATAACTAAAAACTGAAACAATTCAAGTGTGTTTCAACAGTAGAATGGTATATACATAATTGAATACGATAATACACTAGATCAATTATGTCATAAGTTACTTATAAACCATAAATAAGATTTCTGCACAATAAATAATATAAATTATATATCACATGGTATATGTAGTATATATCATTTATTATATAGCTGATATCATATTATGTACTCATACACACAAATATATTTTTATACAATATATAATTTTTGTACAAGTATATTATGCTTATTTATACATTTAAGTGATATTTGTATTATGCATCCAGCATAGTCACACGAGGGAATGCTTTGCAGCAATAAGAACGGATAAACCCAGCTGTTCGTATAACCACCTGGGGGAATCACACATGATGTTGAGTGAGAGGAGCCAGACACAGGGACACACTGGGATTCCAGGGACAGGCCACACTAAGCTCCGTGACCACGTTCTCTTGCTGGGGGTGACGTAAGGCTCCTTCGCAGGAGAAATGAAACCAGAGAAGTGAGGCAGGGGATTCTGGTCTTCCTTCCAAGTCTGTGGCTCTTAAAACTCTGTGCATCTCTCACCTGGGTGAAAATAAACATTAACTTTTGAAACGCTGTGAACAAATCAGCTCAGGCAGTCAACACACCGATTGTGGGATGCCAAAAGCAGGCGGCCTGAGCGGCCAGCAGGACCCAGGAGGACTCCGGCGGCCCCTGCCCCACAGGAGGCCAAGGGGAATGCAGCCCTGGTGGCCGGACGCTGGGGTAGGACATTCTCCCAGCCTGAGGCTGCAGTGCTTGCAGCTCAGATGCTGTTCACCACCCGCACGGGGGGAGAGTTTCTGTCCTGTCCACTCAACCTCATTGCAAAGACCATGTGTGCACATCTGACCAAGACATACAAAGATGCACTTGTCAGCAAAGGTGGCACCTTGGGGTTTGAGGACACAAGGTGCTATGTATACACAAGAGAAGGAGGAGTATTTAGCTCTCCCCAATACACACGTTCACGCGCATGCATGCACAAGTACGTGCGCACACAGGCATTCACACACATACGCACAGGCACACACTCGCACATAAACAACGCACACACGCACACACAGAGGCGTGCACACACGTGGGTGCACACACATAGCACATGTACCTGCACACAGACACACTGCACACACGCGCACGCACGTGTGCATGCATACACAAGCACATGCTCACACATAACACACATGTACACACAACAGCACGCACGTGACACAGGTGTGCAGGCACATACACATATACGCACTCCCCAGCTGCACCATGCATGTGCTCTAAGGAGCAACATGATGGTAAGGGTTTGCAGTCACACGTGGCAGACCTAGGAGCAGGGCTGACGCCCTGGTAGACCCCAGAACCCACGTTGAGAGGGGCATCCTGTGGCACTGACCTTTTTTCAAAGACATCATCCTCCCCAGTTCACTGAGGGACTAGCCAAGGCTCCTGGAAGGGACACGCTCAGATCTAATAGCTGTGAGGACCAGTATAGCATTTTCCCTGGCCTTCTCTCCCCCCGCTGCCTCCCGGGCCTCAGGTTCCAGGTCATAGCCAGCCCTGAGGCCCATGCAAGGAGAAGCAACAAGGGGAGTGGGGAGCCAGTGAAGTCTCAGCAGGAGGAGAAGGTATTGAGGGCGAGCAGCCTGCGGGCATCACACCGTCCCGCCCGACCCACCGGCCTCTCCCTCCCTGGGGGTGCCTGTCTCCCTCGAGCGCACCAGCTTCCCTGAAAATCAGAAAGGCTGACCCTGCCTGGGGGAGGAGCTTGTCACTACCAGGTCCCTCCCTCCGTGACGAGCTGCAGACAGCAGATCCCTACACCTTCCCGGCTCACGACAGAAGCCCTGCCTCACCCTTCCCACACCCGGGGCCCACCTCTAAACACCTAGGCACACCTGCGAACACGCAGATGTTCGTGGAACCAAAGCCAAAATGGTCTCCTGCCCGGTCACTCAGCCATCTCTCGCTGACCTGCAGCCCCCCTGCCCCTGCGGGGTCTCAGCTCTGCTCTCTGTGGAAGGTTGAAAGAGAGTCAGTACCACACGCCCACTGGCCGTCCCTTTTGGAAGGGACCTCACTGCCCAGCCTGACCGCCTTGCAGCAAATACAGCATCATGGCCATCTCCTGGAAATGGTAGAAGTTCAGCAATTTGCCAAAAGACTGACAAGGAGAGTGGTGCCCAGCTCTGCCTGCTAAGCCCACAGTTAGCCCCCGGGGACAGGGAAAGGGGCACGGCAGGCTGTGCCAGCAGCTAGAGGTCTTGGCTGGGCTTCTTGTAAAGGATATGGCTTTGCCTCAATTTAGAGGTGAACCTCTGCTCCCTACGTTAATCCAACATAAATGCTTTGTAAGAGTACTAAGCTAGGAGAGAGCCCTGTGCCTGCAGCCTGGGCCCACCCGAGAGCATGCACCTCTACATGGAGGGGGGATGGTCTTACAGTTCTAAAAGAGCAGGCGCGCAGAGAAAGCAGCGGAAAGCTGAATATCGTCAACAGTGGCAAAGACTTCTGTGCACCTACGATGTTCGAGAAAGTGCTGGGTCCCGGGCATGGGACAGGAAAACATCACTCCTGCTCCTGTGAGCTCAAAGGCTGGAAGGAGAGAAAAAGCAGTTCCCTGAAGTGTAAGACCACAGTGGAAGCACGTGACTAATGGCCCATATCATGTGGTCACAGTTATTGGAAGCGTCTTGCCTCCTTGGGGCTCCCACCAGCTGCAGGAGAGGAGGTCGGTCCTGTCGGGACCCCTGCAGCTACTTGCACAAGAGCCCTGTGTATGAATGCCCGCTCTTGTCTGAATTTAATAAGAAAGGCTTATTTTCTTCCGAAGGGCCCCATCTCTTTTAATGACCACTCTTCAGAGGGCTCTGAGACTTTACTATGAACTATGGAATTTATAGTTTAAGGGAAAAAATAGGTGTCCATGTGGAACACTCAGCCTGTGGCTTATGAGTCAGTTTTTGTCTTGGACACAACCCACTGCTATTCTAGGTAACAGGCAAAATTGTGTGTCTGAACTTCCTGTCCTCTTGTGGGTTATAAATGGCATGAGGGCACTGAGACACACTTGTGTGTTTTTGGAAGAGCGGGAATTGCATTTTATTTTCCTCAATACGATGAACGCTGTAACAAAGAGGAAACGGCCCAGAGTACCAGCCAGGGGAATTCTGTCATTGCGCATAACCCAACACCACTGTCTTTCCCATCCTGATCACAAATGGTATCCGTTAACAACAAAAAGACCTGGGCTTCCCTTTTGCTTTGAACACAGGAAGCAAGAAGAACATCTGGATTATAGCTCAACACCCCACAGAGGTTTGCCTGCCATCTGTAAAGCGGGGTCTTTTCCAAGGCTTTTTCCTGGTTTGGGGCCCCACTGTGGACAGCCACTGAATGTCCCTCTAACAGTCCAGGCAGAGGGCCTGGCGCCGTCTCAGGGTGAAGCCCGAGTTCTGTGCCAAGCAACCTCAGCTCTCTCTGCACAGAAAGCCTACCTGGCTCGGCCTGACTGTCTCTTCAGATTGTCTCTTCGGAAGCCCAAATGGGCAGGCACAGCCTGCAGAGTACTAAGCTTCCAGACAAGCCAGGACATATGGCAGTCAGAGCTCAGAAATGACCACAAAACTGAGATGAGCTCTCCCTGCCCTGAAGGCTACAGAGGCCAGTATGCCAGGCCAGGGGCCCAGCACTGATGAGCCGGCTGTCCTGGGACAGCCCGCACCCACCCACCAATGAGAAGAGGTACAGATATTTCAGGGGGTTGTTACATGAGAAAATAGAGACAGCCCTAGGACTGGGCCTGGCCTAAGTCAGAGTGCAGTAGGTGTCTCCCAAACTCCTTTTCTTAAATTGCTTTACTTATTTAAAACATAGAGAAACATACGTATAGATGTGTTACATACATATATATGTTCATTTTAAAAAGAAAAGCTAAAGTTAAATACAGATAAGCTGACATTAAAAAATAAAAAAGAAAGACAAGAGAAAAAGAAAAAGGAAAAAGAGAAAGAAGAGAGAAAAAGAAAATTGTTGTATTTTCACCTCCCACATCTATTATTTCTAGCAATTTTGTCTACTTTCTTCCTGTCTTTACATGTAGACACACCTATATGTGTGAGGGGTGTGTGTGTACGTGTGTTTGTTTCTGTGTGTGTGTTTTACCTTCTGTATTTTCACATAAGGTCATGGATATCTTTTGATGCCATTACATTACATTCTTCAATGTTAGTTTAAATGCCTATGTAACCCCACCTAATATGGATGTGTCATAATTTATCCAACTAATACCCAATTCTGGTATTCCCTCTTCTTTTCCTATTGGTCCACTTTGAAACCACCTTTTTTTTTAAATTTTTATTTTATATTGGAGTATCATTGATTAACAATGTTGTATTAATTTCAGGTGTACAGCAAAGTGATTCAGCCATACATATACAAGTATCTATTCTTTTTCAAATTCTTTTCCCATTTAGGCTATTACAGAGCATTGAGAAGAGTTCCCTGTGCTCTACGGTAGGTCTCTGTTGGTTATCTGTTTTAAATATAGCAGTGTGTACATGTCAATCACAAACTCCCAGTCTATCCCTTCCCCCACCCTTCCCACTGGTAACCATAAATTCATTCTCTAAGTCTGTGAGTCTGTTTCTGTTTTGTAAATAAGTTCATTTATATCATTTTTTTAGATTCCGCATATAAGCAATATCATACGATGTTTGTCTTTGTCTGACTTACTTCACTTAGTATGATAAGAAACCATCTTTTTAAATCATCCTTTATGTGATGAAATCAAAGTCTGCCCTCATGCCTTTCTCCAGAGTTCCTGGCCTTGTTTGCTTGGGACTTTTTGTTCATACTACTATAATGCCAAGTGAGCTAAGTAACCATCTACAAATCCCTCCATAAAGGGAGAGGCGGGCCGGCATCCCTCTACTTACTGCACACTCACCAAGGCGTGTTTCGTGGGCGCTTGGTACATTTCTTAGAGCTCCTCCCTCGCCATCCTCTCCTCTCTGCCCCACGCTTGCCCGGACTTCTCTCCACCGCAGGTGTTCCCCGCCCCCTCGGGTCTCAGACCTCCTCAAAAGCCTACATTTGAGTTCTTTGAAGTCACTTTATGACATCCTGGCTGCCACTGTCAGGACTTCCTTCCTGATGTGCTAAAGAATACCTGGTGTCTCTTCGGATTCGCTAGTCATTTGAGGCCCTCCTCAGCGTTGAGCGTGCACATCCATGGGGCTGCATTCACTTTTCCCTCTGCAGACGCAGAATTTGGGTTCCCCGGGGGGCTCAGGGGCTGCTGCCTGGAGCAGGAGCTCCTGGCTGCCATGAGGCACCGAGAATACATCTGCCCACAAGCCTCACCTGAGCGCAACCTTCCAGGAGCGAAAAGTGCCTCTTAGAAATGTAACAACTGTCAATTACGTGTCGAGATCACAGTGTGAAGACTGCAATTTTTATCTAAAATGAAAATTAAAACTATCACCCTCTTGATTAACTATTCTGCATTTATTTCCACCCTGAAACCCAATAAAACTCAAACATGTACAGAGTCCTACATACAAACACACACACACACACACACACACACACACACCCCTACACACACAGACTCACACACCCATTGTGCTCATCCCAGGCCCTGCAGGAGCGCACCTCACACGGTGTGAGCAATAGTGTGTAGACAGCACTATCTCGGCAACAGCCCTGACTCTCAGGAAATGGGGCTCCTCAGGCCCAACAAGCTGGAGGCTTCCTGGAGGAGGGGACGGGGCTGGCCCTGAGGGGGTGGGGAGAGAGTCACCACGTGCCGCCCAGAGAGGAGGGCAGTGGACACCAGGAACAGCATGAGACACTGGCCTGACAGAGGGGCGGGTGCTGGGGACCCCGGGAGCCTAGTGGCCCAGTGGAAACTGAGATCTGGGCGAAACGGAGCCCTAGAGATGTTTAAGCAGGAGTGTGCCGCAGAGAAGGCAACGTTTTCACTTTCCAATGTTGTTTTTGGTATTGTCCGTTTTAACTGTCATAAATCATAATCCGAGCAAGCATGTGCAAAATTAACATATGTCCATGTATGTCCTGTAAGAACTGGAAACCCCCCCACACACGCACGTGCACCGTGCTCACGTCTACATGAGCAGGGCTTTGCTCTCACACCATCTTCATTAGCATCCCTTCCTTATTCCAAGCAAATAGCTTAATTATTCATGACAGGAACTTCCCAAAAGACCCATCAGCTCTTTGATAGAGAACATCCACAGGCAGTTTGCACACTGAGATTCTGGGAATCCTTCACCTTGCTGCCCCGTGAATCCCAGACCCAATCCTAATGGAGCCCACCATAAATCAGGCGTCCAATTCTCATCAGATTCCTCCCTTGCCTCCCCTCGGCAATGCCCACGAAGCTCTGGGGGTGTGGACCTCCTTCCCCTCAGCAAGAAATCCAACTCTTCTCACCCACAGCTGATGGCGGGGCCATCTGGGGGGTCTGACATCCAGCCCCTGCATGGACATTGTGGCTGGGATGATTTCTTTACAAGTTGCTAGTTAATAAACATTACTTTTCAAATCATAACATAGATTAAACATTATTTTATTAATCATCAAATGTCCCCAAATGAGAATAAGGCAAGAAAAAGAGGAGATTGAGTTCTAGAAGCCGTTAAGGAACAGAGCTAAAAATGAAAACCAATATAGCAAAGGCACCAAAAATAAGGAAAAAAGGAGACCCGGTTAACTGGTAGAAAGCATTTCTTATCATTATCTCCCAAGGTATAAAGTGCAAGTGAGCTGGGGACTGCTGTTAAGAATCCCTGGATTGGGCTTCCCTGGTGGCGCAGTGGTTGAGAGCCCGCCTGCCGACGCAGGGGACACGGGTTCGCGCCCCGGTCCGGGAAGATCCCACATGCCGCGGAGATCTCGCTCTGCCTCTGAGTCTATTTCTCAATTTACTCTCCACTGTCAGCTGTGTGGATTTTTCATTAAAACAATAGCTTCTGTTCATGGATGACCTGTTCTGTGCCGTAATAACATCAACATGCAATTGCAGAGGTGGAGCTGTCACCTGGGCCATGGAATCCTTTCCACCCCCCACCCTTCCAGGTACGAAACCATAGACACTCACCACATTAGAATCCAGTCTTGAGCATGTTGTATCCATGACAGCACCAGATGCCACATCTTGTCAACCATCTGAGGTATTGCCACTATTTTATCTGTCACTATGGCAACAGGAGAGCCCTGGGAGCAGCCTTGAGGTATCTCCCTGTATGAACACTCACTCTCCCAAGCAGCAGAGGTGCCTCAGGCTACCTAGGCCAGCCAAGGGTTTGCAGGGCTTGGGATGCCACCGGCAGGATGTGGAGCCATGGGTGAGTTCCCTGGCCTGGCTGGACCCCCGATAATGAAGATGAGACAGTGTCACTTACATCATGAGCAAGGAAAGTGCCTGACTGGGGCCAACTTCAGTAGACATCAGTGTCACCATCCAGGACTGCTGGGCATGGAGCCTCTTGGGGCCGACATAAAGGGGACCCACCTCCACCCTCGTGCAGTGCACTGAGGGAGGGGGCCACCGGGGTGATGGAGCAGCTCTGATGTGGTAACTTTTGACTGACACTCTCAGGCCCTTTCACATCAGGTGGCCAATGGTGGCGCTGATAAAGGGAACATGCCCAGAACTCAGAGAGGGCCTGTTGTGTGCCGCACAGAAGATTCCGGTCAGGAATTCTGATTGTCAATGGCCACCTTTGTTACCAGCATTAATGCAAGCCATCCAGCACCATCTCACTTCTTCTCCCTGCCCACTGAGATGGGTAACTGCCCCAGATAGGCCGGCACTCAGCTAGAAGGCTCTCACACACCTCAGAGGGGAGGTGTTGTCGTTTGCATTTTACAGACTACAAAACTGAATCTCAGGGAGGTCAGACAGCTCTCAGGCCATTCGATGGCAGAAGCCAGATTCAAAGCCTGTGCGGTTAGGACTGTCGGATTAAATACAGACCACCCAGTTAAATTCGAATTTCAGACAAACAGCAAATAAACTTTACTCTAAGTACATCCTAAATATTGCATGGGACAATATTTTTATCTGCTACATCTGGAAACCCCATCGTGATTGATGTTGCTCCCACCGCATTTAGAACACGTGGCTAGGGCTTCCCTGGTGGCGCAGTGGTTGAGAGTCCGCCTGCCAATTCAGGGGACACGGGTTCGTGCCCCGGTCCGGGAAGATCCCACATGCCGACATGAAAAGATGCTCAACATCACTAATTATTAGAGAAATGCAAATGAAAACTACAAGGTACCACCTCACACCAGTCAGAATGGCCGTCGCTAAAAAGTCTACAAATAACAAATGCTGGAGAGGGTGTGGAGAAAAGGGAACCCTCCAACACTGTTGGTGGGAATGTAAGTTGGTGCAGTCACTATGGAAAACAGTATGGAGGTTCCTCAGAAAACTAAAAATAGAATTACCATGTGATCCAGCTAATCCCACCCCTGGGCACATATCCAGACAAAACTCTAATTCAAAAAGATACATGCACCCCTATGTTCATAGCAGCACTATTCACAATAGCCAAGACATGGAAACAACCTAAACGTCCATCAACAGATGAATGGATAAAGATGTGGTATATATACAAATATGCAATGGAATATTACTCAGCCATAAAAAAAGAACGAAATAATGCCATTTGCAGCAACATGGATGCAACTAGAGATTATCATACTAAGTAAGGTAAGTCAGAAAGAGAAAGACACATACCATATGATATCATCTATATGTGGAATCTAAAATATGACACAAATGGACCTATCTACAAAATAGAAACAGACTCACAGATATAGAGAACAGACTTGTGATTGCTAAGGAGGCGGGATCGTGGTGGATGGATGGACTGGGAGTTTGGGATTAGCAGATGTAAGCTATTATATATAGGATGGATAAATTAAAAGGTCCTGCTGGGGCTTCCCTGGTGGCTCAGTGGTTGAGAGTCCGCCTGCCGATGCGGGGGACGCGGGTTCGTGCCCCGGTCTGGGAGGGTCCCA
>NC_041222.1:87143646-87153533 GCF_002837175.3 Physeter macrocephalus
GGCGGGAGAGGCCACAACAGTGAGAGGCCCGCGTACCACAAAAAAAAAAAAAAAAAAAAAAGGTCCTGCTGTATAGCATGGGAAACTATATTCAATATCCTGTGATAAACCATAATGGAAAAAGAATACTAAAAAGAATGTATATATATATATGTATAAGTGAATCACTTTGCTGCACAACAGAAATAAACACAGCATTGTAAATCAACTATACTTCAAAAAACATAAAGTGATAAAAAAAAATAGGTGGCTTCTCATGGGCTAGGATGTCAGCACTGGTTGCTGTCTGGGTCGAGCTGTGTGTGCCGGCACCCCAGGCTGTCTGCACCCCCATGGAGGACAGGTCAAAGCTCCAGGCAGAGGCCGTGAGCCAGCCAGAGAACGGCCACCAGATACTGGTGTCCCTGTGCACGATGGCTGTGAGCCTCCCAGATCCGGGAATGATGCAGGCTGACTCCTGACAGAGGGGAGGGCGCTATCCCCAGAGCTAACTGGAAAATGATTCCTCTGACTAGAGATGGTCCAGGCACATCAGACACCTAGGCCTGCCTCATTCGTCTGGAAACACAGCCCCCAAAGACGAGCTGGACTGAACGCCTGGCATTGCTTGCATCCATTCTTACCTTTCTAATCCTGACCATAGAAGCCAGGACGCATGGGGCAAGGATGGCTCCTGTCCAGGAACTTGCAGAGAGGCCAGGGGCTCCAGGAGTAGCTTTCCTGTGCATGAATTCCTGACAGTTCCATTCCTAACAGGAGAAAGTTCCTCACTGGCAGCGAAGCCAGTCTAGGCCGACCCCTGGTCACCCCATTCCCACAGAGACGCCCCAACCAGAGATGAGCAGATTACAGTCAGACGCTCCAGGGACAACCTATTCAGTGCAGAAAAGAGCCGGGACCTGGCTTGCAGGTCCCAGTGTCGGGGAGTGGCCTCACTGGCTGAGCCTTAGCCCCCTGGGAGCCTGGCGACCCTCTACCTGTGCTCTGGAGGTGATGAAGGGTAGCTGCTTTGAGGGCTGGGGAGAAACAGGACAGTGATCTGACTGGTCATCCAATCTAACACTTGGAGACGGAATATTCACCTCGATAGAGGATCTCCAGTGAGGACCTGCAGACCAGAGACAGGATTTGGGGTGCAGGGAGGTGTAAGAGAGCTCCCTATTTATAGTAACAACAGACAGAGGCTGGGACTGGAGCTCACGTGGGGACACTGGACATTTTCTGCCCATCCTCAGAATCTGACACTGAAATGCCTGGCAAGTCATCGTACAAGGCTCCAAACAGTTCTGCCTGCCCCAGGTGGGGGTGAGAAGGACTGGTGATAGGATGGGCTGGAGGGCCAGTGTCAGCTGACCTCAGGCCACCAGCCACCCTGAAGGCCGACAGAACCCCTGCTGCAACTTTCACCCTGTGCCCCATCCTGCCAGGCTGGAGGAAGTCAGGACAGTGTCACAGGGGTGAGGGGCTAGCTAGAGCTGTTGGGCCTCAATGTCTGCCGTTTAGATGCGTTCCTGGAGATCCACCAAACGATTTGACCAAATTAGAACAAGATGGGATACAGGGGAAAGAATGGCCCTCGCAGATGGTGGTGGGGTGCAGAGGATACCAGGGGTGAGCCTGAGGTGGATGGGGGTGCCCCAGGAGCAGAGCAAGTCCCACAGACAGGGTGGCATTAACCGCAAGCAGGGGTGCTGCCTGGGGCTCACAGAGCTGTGCAGGCAGCGATGCTCTTTGACGTGGTGCTGCCGTGGGCCAGACCCAGACGAGGGCTTCTTCCCTCCTCGTCTCCCGAGCTGGGCCTGAGCCTGGCCTCCTCCTGCTGCTGACCGGGTCAGAGCCCAACAATTGCCCAACCTCAGAAGCAGGACTTGCATGAGGAAGGGACGACCAGAGAATCAGCCCAAGGCAGAGTGGGCTCCCTGCCTGCCAAGGGTGGTGGCCGAGTGGGACACCCCAGGGTGGAAGGCTGGCCCTGCCTGCTGGGGGTGGAGGGTAGAGGTGGGAGGAGACAGGAAGAATGGTCCCCACATTTTCTGATCACGCACCACTGTCAGTGAAAAGATGAGAGCATAGATACGTGTGTATGTTATTACACGTAACTGCTGTATTTGTGTTTTACATACATTACAACACACACACAAAACCCTTTAATGGATGAAACAAAGCTGAAAAAATATTTTTGAATGTTCTGCTAAAAATGTTGGTCTTAACCACACTGGTTAGTACTCAGTTGACAATACACCTGTAGGGTAGTGTTTGCAGTAGTGACTCCAGGTGTAAATCCCTCTTTTACGTAATTCTTGCTACTGTAATTTTGGGAGAGGCGTCCTGTGAGATCTAACAGACAGTGGATGTTTTCACGCTGTCAGCTGTCTTCTCTTACCCTGAAAAATCCCGAGTATAATCTTCACTCTGCAGTTTGGAGCCATCTGTCCCTTAGTGGGGGTGGGTGCAGTTGGATGAGATGTTGAAGCCCTGGATCCCACTTAACTGGGCACCAGTGCCAGGGTGAGCACACACTCCCAGCATCTGCACCAGGCAAGATTTTTATTCTGTAGATAAAAAATGGAAGTGGAAAGTTTTCCAAATGAACCCCCCACTTTGGAGAACCCGGACACAGCAGAAAGCAGCCACCCCTACATCTCCTTGGCCTGGGAGGTGGAGGCAGCAGATGTGGAGTACAAATTGCGTGCAACCTCCTTATCACTTCATGGAAATGTTGGACAGTGAGCCCCCAAGGACTCCCATTGCAGACATGCCCCGATTTCAGCTCCAGCTCCCATGAGGTGAAGAGAGCATCAGTTCCCAAATCACTTGGCGGGCTGAGGGCTGATGTCTGCATGGTCGTCTGTGCCCAGGCTTCTGCTTCTGCAAAGCCATCTCTGTCTTCACCGAGCCCTCGGAGCTCACCACATGGTGTGTACCCCTACCCACCCCGCATGGTGCTGCCCTCTGCTTGCACCCGCCCCCCATTCATGCTCTTCTCCCTGTGCCCCTGCTCTCATCAGGAACAGCTTAGCCTTTCCATTTATTGTATTGGTTTGTGCATTTTGTTTAAACTCCTCAGGCTTCCATGCCCTGTCCCAAGGATCTCATCAAGGGATTTTCCTTTGGTTCCTCCCGGGGTTAGCTATTCTCCAGGATTGTCCCACTGGTTCTCATCTCCTGGTCCTCATACTCTGTGCAGCACTGACCTGTGTCACCAGTAAGACACTGCAGATGTGACTGTGTGTGACCTCCAAAGCTAGGTCATGAAAGACATTGTTTCTCCCTGGTAGCCTTTGGGATCCCTTGCTCTAGGGGAAGCCAGGCACAAACCATGAAAATGTTCAAACAGCTCTATGGAGAGGCCCATGCAGAGAGAAACGGATGCCTCCAGCAAACAGCCGGCACCCACAACCCAGCCATGTAGGGATCCACTTTGGAAGTGGGTCCTCCAGCCACAGTCATACCTTCAGATGAGACCACAGCCTGAACCACCCAGCTAACTACTCCCAAATTCCTGACCCACAGAAACCAGAAGAGATTAAAAGTGTTTATTGTTTTATGATTCAATGTCTTGGAGTAGTTTGTTTTACAGCAATAGACAGCTGGGGGATTCTACCTACCTGATTAAGAGAAGGAAAATTTCATATTGTTACTTACATACATATCTACATACATGCATATAGAGGTTTTTTTTAATGGGATCATACTTCACCATATGTATTACTTAAGGTCTTAAATAAGTCTTGAAATCTGCACAGCTAAACAAGATAAAAATGTATTTCATGGGCACATCACCATCAATATGTGTGCTATTGTTTGGGGATTCTCCTCCGAACACAGGTTCATGGACTCAAGTCCTTGCCCCTGGTGGCTCAACGTCTTCAACACAGGTCTCTCCAACTCAATGGGCAGATGAGGAGAGAGAAACCAGGGGAGGTCACATCCATTTCTTAACCCTGTGGACCAGAAGTGATACGTGTTGCATCCACTCACGTTCCATCGGTGAGAACTAGCCACTTGGCTAGATAGAAGAGGGTGCTGAGGAATGATGCCTTGGCTGGAAGCCCCTTCCCAGCAATAGCTTGATTCCATAGAATCTTTGTGGTCAGCTATCTATCTCTGCTGTGTTCCTTTTCTCCTGTTTTTTTTTTAATCAAAAAATTTGTTATGGGCTTTGCGGCAGACAGACTTTGAGATGACCTCCAGTGATCCCTGCCCACCTCCTAATATTCAGATGTAATCCTTTCCCCTGGAATGTGGGGAGGACCTATGAATTGCTTCTAAACAACAAAATATGGCAAAAGTGATGAAATGTACATGATTATGTCACATTAGATTATAACATCAGTTTTACCAGCAAACACTCCCTAGCTGGCTTCAAGGAAGCAAGTGGCCATGTGGGGAAGATGGAGAATGCTCAGTCTGACAATACAGAAGGAACTGAATGTTGCCAACAACCATGTGAGTGAGGAGGGAGGTCCTTCCTCAGTTGAGCCTCAGATGAGACAGCAGCCCTAGCTGACACCTTGATTTCAGAGCACCAGCTAAACTGTGCCCAGACTCCTGACCCATAGAAGCTGTGAAATCATAAATGTGTCTTGTTTCATGCTACTAAGTTTGCAGTATATTGCTATGTAGCAATAGATTGCTAATGTAGGCATCTTCCTGTGTCTGGGCATATTTACACCCTTTTAAAGTCGTGTGTTTCCCAGGGCAGTGGTGCTATACTTCATTTAACTTGTCCCTGCACATAGAGATGAGCTCCATTATTTTCTGCCCTTGCACACAACATGCAGGGAATATTCTCCTGTGGATCCTTGCATCCCTGTGTGTGTGTGTGTGTCTGTGTGTGTCTGTGTGTGTGTCTGTGTGTCTGTGTGTGCGTGTGTGAATGACTCTTAGAAAGCTTCAATAATGGGTCTGCACTTGGACAATTTTGGTACATAAATGGCCAAATTGCCTCCGCAAAGGGGCATGATGATGGTGGAGAGAGTTTCAACAATGAAGATGCCAAGAAGAAAGTTCCAGTTAGAGGGACTTGGCGAGGCCAGGGGGCACATGGGGAGAGCCAGCATATCTCTAGAGAAATAACACTACCTCCGAGAGAATGAAGGAGGGGGGCCCAAAACTGCAGGTGGAGCCAAGTTTGATTCCGCAGCTCTTGAACACAGACTGAGAAATTGGAAAATAAGACTGGAGGCTGTGAGGGATTCATGGAAGATTTCATCAAAGTTGGAAAATTGAAAGTTGACGGTTTTCCCTCTGGATGATCCTGGGTTCAGATCCACATTCCTGGAGTATTTTTTCCCCTTCAGGGGAAAAGCCCATGACCAGAACTTTTGACTTGATTTACCTTCATGTTCTCTTTGGAGGGATAATCTGGATGGATGAAAAGAAAATTATTGGGTGAAAATTCACAAAAGATTTAAGTAGGACATCCATACAGATGCATTCGGGAATTTCATGGAAGCATTTTGGAACAGCAAAATTCCAGTCTTCTCTTCTTGGTTAAATCTTTCCGATGTTACCTGAGTAAAGTCAGCCAGTCCTGAGTCAAGGATTTCGAAACCCAAGACAGACTGGTCAACTCAGAAGCTTTGCCCCTGTCCCTGTCAGGTGAGCTGCTGGAGGTTTGCAGGCCTGTGCTGGTGGGATGTCTCCCTATCACTGTTCCACGTGCTGCCCCCCGACTGGCTCTAAACTGTTATCCCTGCTCTTCCTCCACCTCCTCTCCCTCCTCCTATTAGTTGTGAAAGCTGAGAAATGGAAGAAATGGTTAAACCTTTGGAACCAATCGCTTCCACTTACATCTTCAGCTTCATCGGAAATTACAAATAATAAATCATTAATGATAATGTGTGGGGTCAAAGGAAACACCCGATAAAAGACTACACAGGCTGTTGGTATGAATCATCAATAATAATCACAGTGTCTGGAGTTTCAGGGCATGGAGCTGAGTCCTCTGAAACCAACGTGTTTAATGGCCCCGCTCTCCCTAAATGTTCACTCCCAAGCTTAGAAGGCACCACTCCATCAGGACAGATGGTGAGAACCCCTCTCCCATCCCATCTGCGGCCTGCAGAGGACACCAGGCTGCAAAGAGAATCAGCTGAGGGGAGACAAGTTCCAGAACCACAGGGGCCCAACTTGTGCTCTGGCCGCATTTCTACTCTCATGGAATAACACCCACTATCCCGCCGTCTCTTCTATTTCTCACTGTCTCTCATTCCTCTCTCTCTGCCTTTCCTTCTCTCTGCCCTTAACCTTCTTTTGAGTATTCCTACGGCAGTAAAACTTGAGCCAGCAGTTCAGGCTGAGATAAAGTGGATGGGATACAGCACACTGACTGAATTTCAGGAGATTCGGGCTTTTTCTCCTCGATGCAAAATGATTATCTAGCTCCCTGGATTCATCCTGACTTTTTGCTGACATTAAGTGGACTGTTTAAATCTTTATTATTTTAAAATGACAAGTGTTGGAGAGGATATGTAGAAAAGGGAACCCTCGTTCACTGTTGATGAGAATGTAAACTGATGCAACCACTGTGGAAAATAGCATGAAGGTTCCTTAAAAAACTAAAAATAGAGTACCATATGATCCCGCAATTCCCCTTCTGAGTATTTATCCAAAGGAAGTGAAATCACTACCTAGAAGAGATATCGGCACCCCCATGTTCGTTTCCCGTTATTCATAATGACCAAGACATGGAAACAACCTAAGTCTCCATCAAATATGTGATGTAAATATATACACAATGGAATGTTACTCAGCCATAATAAAGAAGGAGATCCTGCCATTTGCAAGCACATGGATGGACCTGGAGGCCTTTATGCTGAGTAAAATAAGTCAGACACAGGGGGAAAAAAAAAAACTGAAGGAACTCGTATGTTGAATCTAAAAAAGTTGAGTAAACAGCAGCAGAGAGTAGAATGGTGGTTACCAGGGGCTGGAGGCGGGGGGCAGGGGGGTGAGGATGGGGGGCAGGGAGAGATGTGGTCAAAGGGTATGAAGCTGCAGTTATATAGGATGAGTAAGTCTGGAGATCTAATGTGCAACATAATGACCACAGTTAATAATAGCATCTGAACACTGGAACTTTGCTAGGAGAGCGGGTTTTGCACCCCAGACAGTAACTATGTGAGGAGACGTGTTAATTAACTTGACTGTACTACTCATTCCACGGTGTATAGGTACATCGCATCATCTTAAATATATACAATTTTTGTTGTTGTACACCTTAAATATATACAGTTTTATTTCAACTTTTGTTTAATTTTTAAAGTAAAATAAAATGTCCTTAGTTCATGTGGAGATTTCAGGGGCATAATGAAAAGCCCAAATGTAAGGCCTGTGAGAATTGTGTCACCAACATACACTTCTACACATAAGACAGCCTAGAGATTCAATCTCATACAAAATAGTGTTCCTGTCTGCCCTCCAGGGGCTCCAGGTAACCAGGAGGGTGTCGGTAAGCAGAAGAGGTAGGCTCTTCACCTCCCAGGGTGAGTCCCGCCGTGCCTGAGCCTCTGCCCCGCTGGGCTGGGCGTAGGGCATCAGGAAGGAGCAGGATGGTTCAATCCCGTCTGTCCCGGAGACCCCGCCTGCCGTCGATCAAGTGCGGCCACGTGCCCATCCTGACGTGTGCTGCTCTCACCACGCGTCTCCGTTCATATGAGGCGGCCGGGATGACGCTCCGTGAGAAGTCTGCCGCCCAGGACCACCGAACAGACCCACCCCAAGGGGAGAGGGCCTAGGGGACTTCCTGACTCATGGGGGAGCCCCTGGGACACCCATGCAGTGCCGACCTGAGCCCAGGGGAATGTCAGGAGGGGACCCCCCCCAGCCACGCCCAGAATCATGAAAAATAAGAAATGACTGCTGTGTTCATCCAGGTATTTAGGTTTGTTTGTGACACAGCAATGAATGACACAAAGTCCAGTCCAGCGACTCAAGTTTACCTGGCTTGAATGTACAGATCCTTCCAAGATTTCCTCTGCCAGCCCTGCCCTCTCCCAAGTAGCTTCTAGATGCTGGAAGGGCGGGCTGTGGGAGGAGGAGCCGGGTGCTCTGGCATCCGGAGAAGGGTCTGTTTGCCCAGCTCGGTGAGGCTCAAGGCTACCCCACCCCCTACCCCTGACAGCCCGAGGTATCTTCTCTGCCCCGCAGCAGCCCCAGTGAGCCCCCTGCCTCACCCCCGCTACGTCCCGTCCCTGTGAGATGGCCTGAGAACGCTGGCTGGGGCCGGCTCTCGTCCCTTCCTGTTGTCTGGTGCACGCAGCAAAACCTCCCGGTTGCCTAGGTCAGCAGGGTCGCCCCTGTTACTCAGCTGGCGTCCCAGTCCAGGGCCTCTCCTGTGAGGCAGCCAGGACCACGACTGGAGCGGTGCCTCTCACGCACTGGGCCCTGGCTGGGCGTGTGGACATCCTCTCTCTCTATTTCTCTCTCTCTGTGTCTCTCTGACTCCCTGTCTATGTCTATCTCTTTCTATTGCTCTGCCTGTCTCTCTTTTTCTCTCCCTCTATGTCTCTGTCTTTGTCAATCTCTTTCTCTCTCTCTGTTTCACTCTGTCTATCTCTCTCTGTGGTTTCTCGGCTTGGCGCCCTCAAAACCCAGACTTCTGACTTGGAGGCTCCCAGAGCGAGCGTTCTGAGAGAAGCAGGCACAGCTGCCTGACCTCTTCCATCAGAGCCTCAGAAGTCACCCGAGGCCACAGAGGCTCACGCAACATCACGGGGCGGGAGCATAGACCCCACTTCTTGGCTGGAGGATTGTCAAAGAATTTGCGGGCATGTTTTAAAACCACCAGGCTACTAGATAGCTAGTGGGAAGCAGCCGCATGGCACAGGGAGATCAGCTCTGTGCTTTGTGACCACCTAGAGGGGTGGGATAGGGAGGGTGGGGGGGAGGGAGAAGCAAGAGGGAAGAGATATGGGAACATATGTATATGTATAACTGATTCACTTTGTTGTAAAGCAGAAAGTAACACACCATTGTAAAGCAATTATACTCCAATAAAGATGTTAAAAAAAAAAAAGAAATAAATAAAACCACCAGGCTGCCACCCTTCCAGATGCCCCAGGGAGTCGTGGTGGGCCCCAGGAAGAGGAATCTCCGTGAGATCCAAGATGCTTATGGTCCAAAAGCCCCACACATCTCCCACTCTTGGCCAGTGCAGCAGGATCCTCACCCCAGGACGGAGCCGGAGCTGAGAGGGCAAAACAAGTTTCAACGGATCCTCTCCTGCTTGCACACGGCCTCCATGATCTGCGGGGCAGCTTCCAACCTCCTCTTCTGTTGGGAGGTGACATCCTCCAGCTCCCCTCCCCACCCCGCTCTGCTGACAAACAAGATTTGCAGAGAGAGGAGTGAAAACCACATCAGTTTAAGTTAGTTGAAAAGGAACAAATATGTCTGTGTAAAGTAACACCTACTCAGGCTGAAATTTTGTAAAAATATTTCCCAAAAAGTGGGTTTTACTACAAATATGAGAAAGACCATCTCAGAGAGGCTGAAACAATAGTGGCATTTAGTGGTGTCACAGAAAAAAAGGCCAGAGCTGGTGCCCTAGCTCAATGACACCATCCGAGCCAGACATGTCCTGTCCTTCCATTTCATTCCCAGCACAATGGCTTTTAACCCTCATGCTGTCACCTAGTTACAAAATAGCTCTCAGAGCTCCAGGCATTGCACCAGCATCCCAAACTGGAAGGAAAGGATAGGAGAAAAACACTAATGAGACTCCAACTGATTTCTTTTTACCTCTCATCATGCAGAACAGGGTCCCATGCACCCCTTAGAACAATCAGTGGCAAAGGAAACAGGTATTGCTGTGACTAGTTTAGACCAAAGGGGCATGGGAAACCTACCTTCTCTGAGATCAAGGTCCCTCTGTCTGCTAC
>NC_041222.1:87154033-87207946 GCF_002837175.3 Physeter macrocephalus
ATTCTCTGCTCCATAGGATCCTGCAGGACTCCCAGCTCCTCTTATATTGGTTCCCGGAGTGTTCTCCATTCACCTGGTAGGTGGGAGAACAGGTGGGATTACATGTAGATCTTATAGACAGGTCTGGGAAGGGGTGAATGTCACTTCTGCTTACCCTCCGCTGTCCAGAACTTAGTCATGTGGTCCCCTGCGACTCCGAGGGAAGCTGATAAATACTGTACAGGTAAGTGCCAAGAAGAAAGGAGAGCACAGGTACTGGTGCAAATTAGCCATTTCTGCCACATCAGCCTAGTCTCCCAAATCTAGAAAGTATCTATAGTTCAGATGTGTCAATAAACAGACAAGGAAACAAAGGCAAATATAAACACAAACAGTCCCAAACCAAAACCGTTTGGAAGAAGAAAAAATGGCTTCAAAAGTAATTTTTCAAGCCCATCTATATTAGCCAGGATGGGTCCTGACCACATAGCCCAGCTAGGGATCTGCAGCTGCTTCACTCCGCCATTGGGGAGTGGTGCCCACAGCAATGTACTTAGTCACAAATTTCAGTTGCTGGCCTGCCTTGAGTCATGTCCATCTGCCCCTTGATGGACATGACCGCCACATAATCAGGCCCCCCATGGGGGGACAGGTGTCAAGCCGAAGGGAGCTGATTGGGAAGTCCCAGATTGGACATCTGCTCTTTTGAGAAGTCCTTTTGGTCGGGCCCACAGCCCCAGCAGGCCTCTCCTCCTTGCTTTTCCCAACAATAGAAGAAAGGATGCTTCTTCTTTTTTTAATTAAAAAAAATGTTTTAACATCTTTATTGCAGTATAATTGCTTTATAATGGTGTGTTAGTTTCTGCTTTATAACAAAGTGAATCAGCCATACATATACATATATCCCCATATCGCCTCCCTCTTGTGTCTCCCTGCCACCCTCCCTATCCCACCCCTCTAGGTGGTCACAAAGCACCGAGCTGATCTCCCTGTGCTATGCGGCTGCTTCCCACTAGCTATCTATTTTACATTTGGTAGTATATATATGTCCATGCCACTCTCTCACTTCGTCCCAGCTTACCCTTCCCCCTCCCTGCTTCCAGACACTTCTGGCTGCCACAGCCAGGTTGTCCCTCTTTGAGAGCCACAGACACCCCTGAAGCTGAGATGGGAGCTGAATGCATGCCCTCTGAAAGCTCTGCCGGGACTCTCTGGGTGGAAGTCATGGTTTCCAAGGGGACAAAGTGACCCGCAAAAGATGTGTCCAGATGATGCCCAGATGAGCCTGGGCCATGCTCAGGGGAGGACAGCTCAGAGAGAGTGTCAGCTTTGTGTATGAGGCAGGAGGCTGTAAAAGAAAACATAAGGCTGGCTGGCTTCACTCCAGATGAGTGGCAGACAGCAGTGGTTACAATGCTGAGATGGGGCTGGCTAGACTGGAATTTCCCACTCCACCTTGATAAGCTGTGTGATGCTGGGAAAGTGGCTGACGTCACTCTGCCTCAGTTTCTTCCCCCATCGAATAGAGATAATTACGCAGATTGTTAGGAGGACTAAATGAACTGTGTGAAATGTTTGGACCGACCTTACCCATGTGGGTGTTAACGGATGTTCATCAGCTGTTGTTACTTACTGGGCGAGACCTCACACACAACCTGCTATGCCCGCACACCCCAGTGCTCCCTCTGTGTGAGCTGCTCTCACAGGCTTACCTAGACCTACGCTGTCCAACATTGCAGTCTCTATCCACATGTGGCCACTTATATTGAATTTAAATTTGTTAAAGTGAAATTAGCCTGAAAATTGAGCTCCTCCATGCTCAATAGTCACATGTGGCTAGTGGCTACTAAGCTGGCCGTCACCGATACAAAACATTTCCATCTTTGCAGAAAGCTCTGTTGGAGAGCTCTGATCTAGACAGAAGCAAATGGACAGGGAGGTGTTGCTTACCTGCCTGCCCACCTGAGTCAGGTAGGAGCATTTCTAGAACTCATCAGGTGCCCTGTGGGGGGGTCTACCACATGGTCACAGATGGGGAGGAGCCTCCAAACTCCAACAAATCAGAGACAGATGCTTGACTGCCAGGATGGATGTTTGATGTGACCTTGCCAATGTTTGAGACAATTTCAGGGAGCACAGTGGAGAGCCAGCCGACATGCAATAGTACTGGCCATGGGAAGAAGGGACCAGGCCTGAGAAGTGAGGTGGATCCTCAGACCCAGAGCAAGTCTGTCTCAGGGGCTGGTTTGTGTTGCTGGAATTTAGCTTACAAGTGTGGGTCAAAATGTAAAGTCACCACCAAAAAGCAAACAGCTCCCGTTCCACACTTCCCAACAACAAATGAAAAACAGGGCTTAAATTGATCAGAAAGGCAATTTACAGTTCATTTAGTATTGCAGATTTTGCACAATGACTCAAATTCCCAATAT
The DNA here is from genome assembly GCF_002837175.3 of Physeter macrocephalus. Taxonomy (NCBI): domain Eukaryota; kingdom Metazoa; phylum Chordata; class Mammalia; order Artiodactyla; family Physeteridae; genus Physeter; species Physeter macrocephalus. The sequence goes on from NC_041222.1 coordinate 87,156,442, forward strand.
CTGAAAATGTTACCTCCTATTGAAGTAGAGAGAAACGGGAGCATAGCATTTTCTTGAGGAGGAATAGAGGAGTGAGGCTGGCAGGGAGAAAGGACAGCAGTAGTAACAATAATAATATAGCAAAAGCAGATCATAATCATGAAGAGTGTTAAATATTTCAGGCCTCTTTCCAAATAATAGGTGTGTATTTATGCATTCTAAGCTGATGGCAACTCCCTGGGGTAGGTGCGGCTATTATCCTTGTTTTACAGATGGGGAAACTGAAATAGGCAAGTGAGGTGATTTGCTCAAGGTCACACAGCCACTGGGAAACAGAACTGGATTCAAATGTAGGTGTGGACTCCAAAGTTTGAAGACTTGTCCACCTGCTCTGTTGCCTGAATTTTAATATTCTGCCCCTCAGAATGTCTGGGAGGTGATCCCAGAGACCTGGGATCACCTATCTCTCACCTTCTCTGAGAGGTATGTTGATAGACGGGTGCTTACCTGGTTGGTGAGCAGTATTTATAATACTAGTATGTTTTATGTGCTTTCATGTGTCTATCAGAAGTCATAAACTGGTGGCCTGTTGTCTTCTTTTCCTTTTTTTGGCCTAAAGAATTTTTGGGGGAAAAGTAGTATTTTCTCACTTCCAGGTTTTCTTGAAAGATGGGAGTCTCTGGCAACCCTATGCACACTTTTTTATGTGGTGGAATTGAGAATCGAGGTTGCATTTAAACAGTGTGCCCCCTTCCTCCCTACCCTCAGCCACTCACACATTTCTCCTGCTCTTTTTTACAGCTTTCTAGAAATACAATTGACATACAAATAATCACACATTTTTAAGGATACAGTTTGGTGGGTTTTGATATATGCATACATCTGTAAAACTAATCAAGATAATGAACATATCCATCATCCCCAAACTTTCCTGCACCCTTTTGCATCCTTCCCTCCCACCCCGAGGCAACTACTGGTCTACTTTCTGTCACTGTAGTTTATTTCACATTTTCTAGAATTTTATGTAAATAAAACCACATAGTATATACCCTTTTATCTGGCTTCTTTCACTCAGTGTCACTACTTTAGGATGTACCCATTTTGTTCCCTTCTATTCCTTTTGGTTGCTAAGCTGTATTCCATTGTGTGGACATGCCACAGTCTGTTTATCCGCTTCTCTGTGGCTGGACATCTGGGTGGCTTCCAGTTTGGAAATTTCAAATCAACCTTCTGTGAACATCTGTGCATAGTTCTTTGTGTGAGCACAAGCTTCCAGTTCTCCTGGGTAAATATACAGGAGAGGAATGGCTGAATCATATGGTAGGTATGTGTTAATTTTTTTAAAAACTGCCAAATTGTTTTCCAAAATAGGTGGATTGCATGTACATGGCAGGCACCTGCTGACATTTGCATTTGCCGCCCGTGATTTGTCTAATAGCTGGTGTGACAAAGCTGTGAGCACAGACAAGAAGGGTGAATGCCTGGAGAGCCAAAGGGGATTTTTGTTGCTTTTACACAGAATACTATCATTAATATGATAGTATGTGGAGCAGTGTGATGCTCAAAGAACTTTCACATAGATTATTTAATGTGATCTGAAATCATGATTGGATCTAGGCAGAGTTTTGATGTCATATATAGTGAGCTCCTTCCTTACAACAAGACGGAAGCTGGACATGTAGCAACAACTTTCTGTGAACCCATCAGGGAACTGAGGTCACAGGAAAAATGCCATTGTGAAGACAGACAAGTGTCTGCAGGGAGACACAGCAGCTAGACGTTGGTTGTCTCAGGTAGAAACCACCAAAGAAGCCAGTAGAAACATTAAAGTAGATGTGTGGATGAATTGTGTAGACTAGCATAAAAGTGTGGGACTCCTGGGGGCTGCAAGCACAGAAGGACTCCTACCATTTGCTGAGCAGAATCTGAAATGACAAGAAATAATGGCAGGGCTGCAGCTTCCCAGGCCAAATGAGGGCTTCTAATGTGAGGTTGCTTGCAGTTAGAAGGGTCAGTTGGGTCCTAGCAAACAGCAGCTCCTGAAGCCTATTCCTTGGAGGAGAAGGTGGTGTTTTGTAGAAACTGGGTAATGGTGTCAACTCTCACTCAGTACAGACCACAGATGTATTTGAAATACATGACAGATGGACACACATTCCAGGAGTTGAAGAGTGGGGCAGTCCTTACATTTAACACATATGCACTGAATGTGCTCTGCTGAGGGCTCAGGTTCAATGGTGATAGATACTTAATAGGTCATTATCGACTGTGGGGAAACCACTCAGGATGGACCTGACTTTTGGATCACACAGTCTACACAGAGGAAATGATATCTGACTTTGGCCATTTCCAAGAAGAATTAATGAGGGCCAGGTGGAGAAGGGCTCAGAGGGAAAGGGGGGGGAGGGAGAAGGCGAAGTCCCTGGATCAAAGGCAGAGGGTCAGAAGGAGATGTGGGTATTACCAAATTCAGGATGCTGAAGCAGGGCATGCCTATAGAGAGTTCTGAGTTTATTCCAATTCCCAATTAAATCACAGCATTCAGGAAGCATGCTGTTGTGATTACTGGATCCCATGGGTTGGCCCGGGGGCAAAGGCTGTGCAAAGACATATAGGATGAGCCCCTGGGATCAGGTGGGGCCCCTTATTTCCATGGATCTGGAAACTCACAGCTGTTCCTCTACCCAGATTCCACCCATAAATGCAACTGTCTCTTGAAAAGATTTTCGTGAAAATGTAGAGAGAATATAATCAGCACTCGTGTGTCCACCACCCAGTTTTGCATGTATTCAAATTTTGCCATTTTTGCTTTCAGAAGTTTTCCTTTTGAGAATGAAGTGTGGCCAGCAGAATTGATGCTTCCTTGGTAAGCCCCTGATACATGACTCCACCTCTCCTCCATGGGTATGACATGTCTCTTCCCATGTTTTTATGCCCCACATGTAAGAGAACTGTAGCATGTGGTTTAAACGTTACACAAATGGCACTTAAGTGTGTGTATCATTCTTCAACTTGCTCTTTCCACTAACCACAATGCTTTAGAGATTTTTCCATATTGGCATATGATTTTTTATTTTGACTGATGCAAATATTCTATTATACAACAATACAAACTTTATCCATCATTTCCTTTATTGAGGGATATTTACAATGTTTCCAAATTCCCACTATTTTCAATAATGCCTGAGTGACTCCCTTTGAAGTGGGGGGATGGTAAGAAACCCCTCAGAACGCTGGCTCTCACACTTGGCTTCCACGTGAGTCAGCTAGAGAGCTTAACATCTATGCTCTGCCCCTACCCCAGAGTGCCTGTAGCATTCTGTACGGGGCTGTGGTAGAAGGTCGTGCAGGACACAGTGGACCCTCGACCTGAGGTCAGGGACTGTGGAGGACTCAGACAAGAGGGCAAAGCACATCTGTGATGTTCCAACATAGCTCCCAGCCCATCTGTGCCTGGATGTGGAGGGTGTCAACATAAAATGAGCACTCCCAAGCTTTGACCAGGCTGTGTGTGTGCGTCAGACTCCTGCTTGCTTTAGTTCTCCAATGTCCCTCAACGCTGGCTGCCTATGGCTCTAGAAATGACTGGGGAAATTTTTCTGTGTTTTCTGCAACCCCAAGGCAAAGGCACATTTGTGCCACTGCAAGCAATGGGAGTCTTGGACCCTGGTTGACTTTGGATTGAGACTGGTCCCCACGGAGGGTAGAGAGGAGGGAGGGAGAAGGAGAGGGAGTGAAGGTCATCTTTAAATCAAGAATTCCCGATTTGTTTGGCACATGTGGGTGTAAACGCTGTCTCCAACAGAACATCCTTTACTGCCTAAAGTAAGATGTGAAGTGAGTAGGTATACATTTGCATTAAGCTTTGGATTCTTGAAGGGCCAGGGTTACCAAAGGTTAAGAAAGGCTGCTGTTTTATACATAGTCGTATATATATGTCAATCCCAATCTCCAGTTCATCCCACCCCCTTTACCCCCTTGGTATCCATACATTTATTCTCTATGTCTGTGTCTCTATTTCTGCTTTGCAAATAAGTTCATCTGTATCATTTTTCTAGATTCCACATATAAGCGATATTAGACGATCTTTGTTTTTCTCTTTCTGACTTACTTCACTCTTTATGACAGTCTCTAGGTCTATTGAGAACCTACTGTATAGCACAGGGAACTCTACTCAATGCTCTGTGGTGACCTAAATGGGAAGGAAATCGAAAAAAGAGGGGATATATGTATATATGTGTATACATATATATGTATACACATATATACGTATATATGTATACATATATATGTATATATATGTGTATATATGTATATATATGTATATATATGTATATATGTGTATATATATATATATATATATAGGGGATATATGTATATAGCTGATTCACTTTGCTCTACAGCAGAAACTAACACAACATGGTAAAGCAACTATAGGCCAATAAAAATTAATTAAAATACAAAAGGCTGCTGTTGAGGTGTCAAAGTCTAAAAGGATGTGCTCTGAGCTCTGAGCCCCCAGGCCTGTGTATCTAGACTCAGGACTGGATGTGGGCATTGACCAGGACCTCACATATCCAGGATCTGACCTGCCTCGCATCTGTTTGAATACTTTGTGGTCATATTTCATTTAAAGTTAATTGACTAAATCACAAATTTAACTGAAGGTATTCCTTGGATAACATTCTAGATCTGATTTTTTTTTCTAAAACAGGCAACTCGATTGGAAATTATAAGGGGAAAAAATCTTAAAGAACAAATGTTCAGTGCCAAGCAGCTGAGCTGAAATACAATTTCACTTTCATGACTAATTGTGTTTCCACCACTATCCAGCTGCTGGGAGTTTACAAAAAGAGGGTGAGGTAATGGCTCTGTCTCCATGGATATCTGAAGGTAAAAGAAATTTGTCATGTCACATTTTCCACTAATTTCTTGCTGAAAATATTAGCAGCCTAAAAATGGAACATTTCTCACTAGTATTTGGAATGGCTGGTTTCACAGTGAGGGGCCTATAGGGTATAAAGGGGCACCAGCTGCACCATGTCAAAGCCCATGGTTATGCCCACTCCACTGCGTGACAGTTTAAGCCATGTTGTGGGGACAATGACACCAATTCATAGATATACAGCAGACCTGACTGGAAGGAGTGTTAGAGAAAATCCAGATCAACTCTTCAGTTTGAAGATGAAGAGAAGGGCTGAGACACCAGGTTAGTCTGAAATCATCAATTCCACCTGGCGGGGCTCCTGGCAACCTGTGCTCTTGGGGCTGCTGGAACTCAGAAACATTGGCTTGTTGAGTTCTAGCATGGTCTCCATCCTCTTCTTATAGCTCCCCTGGCTGAGTCAGCTTCACTCCTTCCTGTCCCTGGGCTCAGGCCCACAGAGCTGCAGTGATGGAGCAGCTCAGGCCCACGCACCCCTGGCTTTATCCCTGGGATGAGTATGAGCAGGTTACTTAATCTGCAGGAAGTCTCCTTTCCTCTGTGCTATGTACATGCATTCTACAATGTTAATTGCTTCTAGATATATCTGTCTCCCCATCACAGTTGAACTGTCTCCAAAAAAGGGCTTGTGGGAATTCTGACCCCCAGCACCTCAGAATGTGACCTTATTTGGATACAGTTTCTTTACAGAGGTAATTTAGTTAAAATGAGGTCACTGGGGTGGACCCTAGTCCAATATGAAGTCCTTATATAAAGAAGAAATTAGGACACAGAGACACTCACACAGAGGGAAAACCATGTGAAGATAGGGAGAATATGACCATCTACAGGCCAAGGATAGAGGACTCAAGGGGAATCAGCTCTACCCATACTTTGATCTTCCAGCCTCCAGAACTGTGAGAGAATATACCTCTGTTGTTTCACTCCCCAGACCGTGGTACTTTGTTACAGCAACCACAGCAAACTCATACACTCCCTTACTGCAGGGGAATCAGTTTCTGCACCACGTGGGCTCTGGGTGAGGTGACTACCAGAGTGAGAAATACTGGGATCTCCTGGAATAGTGGGCTCAGGGATTCTGTAGCTTCTATCAGGGCTCTTATTGGGCCCTGGGGCCAAGTTGTTGCCAAACAAACACAGGTGGCCCAGGACATCCTCCGTCGTCCCTTCCCCACCCATCCACTGACTGTAGAATGGTCACTGTGCTCCTTAGAAAGTTCCAGGTGTTGTCTGTGTGTCTGTCTGTCCTTAGTGTTTAAAGGGACTTTAGAAACCATCTAGTCTGACTTCTCCTTTAATAAAAGGATTGGAAACAAATATGGGACTTTTACCATGAGTCTGCCTCGGGTAAGATGTCCTCTACAAAGCCCCCATTCTTGTGCTACACTTCTTTGTTTTGGCAGAAGAAAGATCTGGTAGATAATTTACTCATCTTTTATGGCCGGCCATGCATCATCTCACAACACTCCTGTTACATTGCCTTCCTGTGCATCTAGCATCCCCATCAGACGTCCAATGATGACACAGAGATCAACTTTAGTGGTAAACACAGTGGCAGCTGTGCCAGGGTCCCCAGGCCAACCTGGACAGTAGAGGCATGTTCCCAGACACTTTCTCCCTCCCTGGGTACTCTCTTTCTGCTGGGAGCCCTTGTCCCTGGCTTGCTAGTGATCCTAGTAATCCTACCTGGGTCCCTCAAGCCCCTCCCCAGTGGGTCTGACTTAACCCCTGGTCATCCCCAGCTATAAGCACAGTGACACGTGCACACGCACACGCACACACACACACACACTCACACACGTGACCTCTTTCTTGCCATAGATCAAACACAACCAGAAAACAATAAAGAGGGGTGTGTGTGTGTGTGTGTGTGTGTGTGTGTGTGTGTATGCAGGCATGTATGTGTCTTTTAATAATTGAAATAATTCATACTAAAATGGCTTAATTATTTTATTTTGCATATAAAGAAGTGAGCTAATTAACCCAAAGTTATATTTATTTGGCCAAAAGTTTAAAAAGTACTCATTTTAAGCTAGATTTCTGACTTTTCAAAACAAAGTTTTGTTTCGTAAACGTATCATAAGTGAATATGGTGAAACTTCAGAGTGTATGGAAGGAAATGAAACAAAGTGTGTATGTTTCCCTCACGCACTTCCCTCCACCCTCAGTTTTAAGCCCTCCACTTGGAGGGGGCCACTATTAGGCAGTCTCCTATGAAAACTTCCAGAAGAATGCTATGCAGATGGCTGTGTGTAGATGCCTTTAAAATATGTACACATGGAATCATTTTATACCTTTATTCACGCACCCTAGGCCTTTGCTTTTTTTCACTAAATATATCATTCATCTCCATCTGTTACATTCCCACATACAGACTGACCAAAGTGTTCAATAAATATGTTGATAAATGGCTTAATTGTTGTCATATAAAAATGTGGAATGTTTTCTGGAATGGATAGCATAACTGTTAATGATTTCTGATTGATGGCTATTTAGGTTGTTTCTCTGCTTTGCTTTATTTTTGCTTTTACAGACAATAATGAAAAGACTATCCTTCCACATCTATCTAGGCATAATTTCTTTGACCATACTTGTAGGAAAAATTCCTAACAGGGAAATTGCTGAGTCAGAGGAGATTTTCTTTTAAAATGTTAATGGATATTGCCAAATCACCCTCCAAAGAATCACACTAATTTATATTCCCATATTCAGGTTATGAGTCTGCTTAATTCCCTACCTCACCCACATAATGGGTATTATTCAACTTTTTAATCAAGGCCCATCTGATAGTTAAAACAAGGTACTTTGTGGTTAAGATGTGCTTGTATTAAATCATGAATGAGGTTTACAATCTCTCAGTTGTTTATTACTCAGTTTTACATCTTGTTTGCAAAATGCTTCTGCTCAATTTTCTGTATGATGGTTCATCTTTGTCATAGGGATCCATGTAAGCCCCTTGGAAAAGAATTAGTCACTTGTCAAATATGACAGATATTTCTTTCCAGATCATCATTTTTTAAAATGTTGTTTCTCTACACAGAATTTAATTTTTTCACATAGTCTAAGTTTTAAAAAATCTTTTCCATATTGGTTTTGTTTAGGGCTACTGATTTTAATGATGGGAGAACTTGCTTTTAGGCTCATTGTTTGTCTAATTAATCCTCTTCTAATGCCAGAAAAAATATCTTTCAGTTAACACTTCAATACTCTACTCTTTAATGATTACTGACTACTGATATAAAGTAAGAAGCTTAAAAAACAAAAACAAAAAATAATTGAGACAAACAATGGCTTCAAATTCTATATTAGAGAAAATGTTCTGATTTCAAAATGCACAGAATGTGTTTAAAAATAATTGTTAGAAATTAAAGAAGACCTAAACAGATGTAAAGACATTCCATGCTAGTGGATAGGAAGACTCAATATTGTTAAGATGTCAATACTACCTACAGACTCAATGCAATCCTTCTCAAAGTTCCAATGGCCCTTTTTGCAGAAGTGGAAAAGCTGATCCTAAATTAATATGGAATGGCAAGTAGTCCCTGGATAGCCAAAACAATCTTAAAAAGAAAAAACAAAGTTGGAGGACTCACATTTCATGATTTCAAAATTTAGTGCAAAGGTATAGTAATAAAAATATTGTGGTACTGGCATGAACAGAGACATAGAGACCAATGGAATAGAATTGTGAGTTCAGAAATAAACAGACACAACTATGGTCAATTAGTTTTCAAAAAGGGTAGCAAGTCCATTCAAGGGGAAAACAGTATTTTCTTCAAAATGTGGTAGGAAGCAGCCACATAGCACAGGGAGATCAGCTTGGTGCTTTGTGGCCACCTAGAGGGGTGGGATAGAGAGGGTGGGAGGGAGACGCAAGAGGGACGAGATATGGGGATATATGTATATGTATAGCCGATTCACTTTGTTATAAAGCAGAAACTAACACACCATTATAAAGCAATTATACTCCAATAAAGATGTTAAAAAAAAAGATGGTGCTGAGACAACTGCATATACACATGTAAAAGAATGGAGTTGGACCCCTACCTCACACCATGTACAAAAATTAACTAACAATGGATCAGAGTCCTAAATATAAACAAAAATAATAAAATTCTTAGAAGAAAACATAGGGATAAATTTTCATGACCTTGGATTTAGCAATAGATTCTTAGATTAGATGCCAAAAGCATAAGCAGCAAAAGAAAAAACAAATAAACTGGACTTGATCAAAATTAAAAACTTTTGTGCATCAAAGAACATTATCAAGAAAGTAAAAAGATAACCCATAGGATAGGAAAATATTTGGAAATCATATACCTAATAAGGGATTACCATCTAGAATTTATAAAGAACTTCTAAAACTCAACAGCAAAAAGACACAACCCAATTAAAAAATGACAAAAGATACAAACAGGCATTTTTCCAAAGAAGATATATGAATAGCAAATAAGTACATGAAAAAACACTCAACAACATTAGACATAGAGGAAATTCAAATCAAATCACAGTGAGAAACTATTTCACATCTACTATGATGGCTATGAAGGTTCACTGCTGGTGGGATTGTAAAATAATGTAGCTGCTATGAAAACAATTTAGCAGTTCCTCAAGAAGTTAAATATAGAATTACCATATCATGCATAAATGCCACTTTTAAGAGTATACACAAAGGAATTAAAAACAGGGACTTAAACAGTTACTTTTATACCAATGACCATTGCAGCGCTATTTATAATAGCCCAAAATGGAGGAGACAACCCAAGTATCTGTGGTTGAATGAGGGATAAGCAAAATGTGCTCTATACATACCATGGAATATGATTCTGTCTTAAAAAGAATGAAGTTCTGATATATTTGACAACATGGATAAATCTTGAAGACATAATGTTAAGTGAAGTAAGCCAAACAGAAAAGAAAAAATAATATATTATTCTACTTATATGGAATATCTAGAATAAGTAAACTCATAGTGACAGAAAATAGATTATAGGTTACTAGGACTTGGGAAGAGGAGGGAATGGGGAATTATTGCTTAATGGTTACAGACTTACTGTTTGGGGTGATGAAAAAGTTTGGAAATAGATAGTGGTGATGTTTGCACAACATTATGAATGTAATTAATCCTGCTGAATTGTACACTTAAAATGGTCAAAATGGCAAATTTTATGTTCTCACAATGTGAAAAATAACAATAATTTAATGCACCCCAAACCACTGAATTTTACACTTTAAATGGATATATTGTATGGTATGTAAATTATATTTCAATAAAGTTGTTTAAAAGATTATTGTTGATCTGGCCTAGCTACCCTCAGTCATTTCAGATTTCATAATTTTGCAGAGCTACTTAGTGTAAAATGATCATTCCCCTGGAAATGGTAAAAAAAAGAGATAGCCTTACACTCATGTTCAGAGTTAAAAAGGAATGCCTGGTAACCTCACTAGCATTTCAGAACCGGCTTTTGCCACCACTCTTTGGGATACAGAGCTAAGAGAAAAGCGTGTCCAGTACCTCAGGTCAACTCTCAGGGCCTCAGTTTCTTCTTCAGAAAAGTTAGAGGCTGGAAAGAGGGGTCTGCGGCCCATGGTTGTTTGTTGCAGGAGTTAGCAGAGAACCTGGGTGACCCTGGCCATCCATTTCCCTCTATCAGCTCTTCCATTCATCTTTCATTCCTTCACCCTAAAGGGTGACAGGTACTTGATACCTGAGACATCAGCAGTGAGTGGACCCCAGCTCATCTCCCCGCCCTCAATGTGAATCTCCCAGATTAGGTAGCTGGGGCACTTTCAGGCCATTTCATCTGCACCAGTTTCCACCAGGGCACCAAGAGGAAGCTGCATGTTTCAAGGGCACACATAGGCACACACTGTCACACTTCACTGTGTGGGGAAATCAAGGCAGGCCCCCTGTTAGAGCAAGACTGTTACCAATCGCTGAGAAGAGTTCAGTTACACAAAGATTTGTTTTCTTTAACTTGGCCTTGGTTAGAGTCAATTTTTCTTTCCTGCAGTATAAATTGGATTTACCTTCATAGTTAGCCAGCAAGGCAAGTAAATACTGGAAAAAAGTGGGGGGTAAAGAAAGCAAATTCTGTTCACCTGTGTGAGAGAGGGAAGAGGAAGAAAGGATGTCCCACCCAGACCAGTTTATCTACAGAAGGGTAACAGCACTCAGGACTTAGTGTACTTAATGGCAAAGTTCTTTGTTTTTAACTGTGGTTTTGAGATATAATTCACACATCATAAATTCACCTATTTAAAGTGTGCAATTCAATGGCTTTTAGTATACTCAGAGCTGGACATCCATCACTGCAATTAATTTTAGGACATTTGCATTAACTCAAAATGAAATCCTGTTCCCCTCAGTCCTCACCTCTCATTTATAACCCCTGTCCAGTCATAGGCAATTATTAATCTACTTTCTGTCGCTATAAATTTGCCACTTTTGGAGATTTCACATAAGTGGAATCACACAATATGTGGTCCTTCGTGTGTGGCTTCTTTCAATTAGCATAATGCTTTCAAGATTCGTCCTTATTCATCAGTACTTCATTACTTTTTATGCCAAATAATAATCTGTTGTGTGGATATAACACATTTTATTTATCTATTCATCAGCTAATGGGTATTTGAGTTGTTTGCACTTTTCAGCTATTATGAATAATGCTGCTATAAAAATTAATGTACAAGTTTTTGTGTGGACATATGTTTTCATTTCTTTTGGGTATAGACAGAAGAGTGGAATTGCTGGGTCTTGTAGTAACTTTGTGTTTAATCATTTGAGAAATTACCAGACTCTTTTCTAAAGCAGGTGCATCCTTTTATATTCCCACCAGCAGTGTATGAGTCTACCAGTGTGGCAGACCCTTCAAATGTTAAACAGTTACTACATGACCCAGCAATTCCACTTCTAAATGTATATGCAAGAGAAATGAAAACATACATTCACACAAGAGGCTGTGAATGAATATTAATAGAAACATTATTTATTATAGCCAGAAAGCCAGTCCCAAAAGTCACTTATTGTATGATTCCATTTATATGGTTGTCAAGACTAGGCAAATTTATAGAGACAGAAAGTGGATTAGTGGTTGTCAGGGGCTGAGAGGTGGGCACAAGTAGGGAATTAGAGGGAGGGACTCCTAATGGGTACAAGGTTTCTTTTGGGGATGATGAAAATGTTCTAAAATTAGAGTGTGATGATTGTTGTACAGCTTTGTAAATATACTAAAACTCCTTGAACCGTATATTTTAAATGGATAAACTTTATGGTATGTCAATTATGTAACAATAAAACTGTTTAAAAAAGAGAGAGGGATACAAAATTAAGCCACGTTACTCTATGTCTCCAGTGTTCCTTCTCCCTAGACACATATTGGGATTTAGTATCTCTCTCTCTCTGTCTCTCATACACACAAACACACACACACATACATTATGATTGTTTCTTTTCTCTTCATCTATCAAAAACATCAATAATTTGGAAATCCTGTTCCCAGTAAGGAGATATTATCAAACTCATTGAAATCTCAAGCAGACAAGCAGAGGAAGTTGATCATTAGGACTTTGGTTTCCAGGAGAATAGGGCATGCAGAACTCACATGGGCTTTCTTTCTTCCCATTGTAAATGTATCAAGAGGTGGGTAAAATGTAAGGATTTAAAAAAACATGTTTAAGATCCTAGTTCTAGAAGTAGAAAGGGAACTCAGAGCTAGAGTGGGAAACTAGAGTAGATGCTCTAGGACATAGGGTTGGGTATGGGTCCATCTGAGCAAAGACTTCAAGGAGGGAGAGAGCCACCTTGTCTAGTAAGGGGAGGTGCATCCCCCTAAACAAAGGGCAATGGATGGCTGCCATCTCAGTGTTGGGAAGTGAAAACCTCTGCCCAGTGGGCCAGGGATATCACTAAAATGCTTGTTTCTGATGAGGCATCTGAGTGGGAAAATAGCACAATGCCAAAGGGAAAGGCTAGGACTAAGTAAGAGTGATAGGCTGAACTCTTAAAGAATATGTCTTCCTTCAAGCACACAGGAAACAACCAGAAGTCTCCACAGATACCAAAATTTAACATCATTAAGTCTACATTCTCAGATATAGATTTTATTACAATAAAACTAGAAATGCAATGCAATAACCAAAGAGAGCAAAATATTTAGAACTGAATAACACTGAAAATGCTACTATGTCAGAGCATATGGGGTGCAACTAAAATTGTATTTATAAGAGATGCATAGCAAAAATAGAAAGGTGGAAAATTACCAGGCCAAGATTTAACTGAGAAAATCAGAAAAAGAACAACTGAGCAAATCTAGGAGAAGTGGGAGGAAGGAAATATGAAAGATTATTGCTGAAAACTTCACTGGACCAAACTCTAGCAAGATGGGACTTATGCAGGGGAAAGTCACAAACAAACAATAGTAGAAAGGAAAAGGAAATATAACTACTGATGGAGGTTTTTAAAATAAATCAGGTTTCCAGTCCAAGATGATGTTGACCTAAAACAATAGAACAGCTAGTTTATTTTATCAGCAAAATGGATTTATTTGGGAAGAGTAAAGAATTGCAATTTAGGATATGCAATCAATGACAAATCCTAGGCAAGTTTAGAGAATGAAGGAGAGGAACGTTCATTTATAGAGGAGAATGGGGAGCTGTGAGTGGCTGTTGTAATGAGAAAGTCCATTGGAGGAAACTGGGAGTTTGAAGTATAGTGGCTTTTCCTTGTCTGAGTTGTGACAGTGTCTCATTGGCTGGGCTGTTGCCAGGCAAGGAGAAAACCTACCTTCCTTCCTTCTGCTGGGTAGTAAAGCAGTAACTTCCTTTCTGTTGGAGATATAAGGTTCATCTCTTCATATTGGGTCTGCAGTTGATATGAAGTGGTAGGGCATGAGAGCTCCTCCTTCTGACCTCCCAACTCCATTTTAAATGAGGTTTATGATTATTAATTTTCACAATGGCAACATAGGAAACTCCTGAACTCACCTCCTCTGGTATCAAATCTACAGTTACACATGAAATAATTTCCTCTGAAAGAAATTCAGAAACTAGCTGAGCAACTCCTACACAATGGGAAAATGAGGGGAAAAAAAAAACAAAACAAAACTCATTGAAATGGAGCACACTCTCAACTACTGGGAGACAATGAGAAAAAGAGATTGCTACATGGAGAATCACAAAGGTTTGCGACAATGAAGAGGAGGACTGGGATGAATGATAAGATTAATCTTCTACACAAGGTAACTCCATCTAGACTAACAGAGGTAGCTATTTTAGCTAATGCACAGAAGCCAATACAGAGAATAAAGGAAAAAGAAGACACAGAGAAATATGTTTCAAATAAAAAAACAAGAAAAACTCCAGAAATAGACCTTAATGAAATAGAGATAAGTGATTTATCTGAAAAAAAGTCCAAAATAATGGTCTTAAAGATGCTTACTGAGGTCAGAAGACCAATGCATGAAAAAAATAAGAATTTCAACAAAAAAATAGAAAATATAAGAAAGTATCAAACACAAATCACAGAGCTGAATAACACAGTAACTGAACTGAAAAATTCAATTAGAGAGGTTCAATGGCAGACTAAATCATGTGGAAGAAACAATCAGCAAATTCAAAGACAAGGCAATGGAATTCATCCAATCATGGGAGCAAAAAGAAAAAAAAATAATTCAAGAATGAAGATAGCTTAAGGGACTTAAGGGACATCATTGACTATACCAATGTATTCATTATAGGGATCTCAGAAGAAGAGAGAGAGAGAGAGAGAGAGAGAGAGAGAGAGAGGCAGAAAGTATATTTAAAGAAATAGAGGCTGAAAACTTCCTTAACTTTGGGAAAGAAACAGACATCCAGATCTAGGAAGCACATAGTCAATAGTTAAAGACAAGGAGAGAATCTTAAAAGCAGCAAAGAAAAACAACTTATTACATACAAGCGACCCTCATAAGACAATCAGGTTTTTCAGCAGAACTTTGCAGGCCAGAAGGGAGTGGCATGACATGTTCAAAGTGCTAAAAGAGGAAAAAAAAAACTGCTGACCTAGAATACTCTACCCAGAAAAGATGTTCTTCAGAATTGGAGGAAAGATAAGAATTTTCCAGACAAACAAAAGCAGAAAAAGTTAATCACCACAGGACTGGTCTTATAAGAAATGTTAAAGGGATTTAATCCAGCTGTAATAAAAGCATGCTAATTAGTAACAGGAAAACGCATGAAAGTATAAATCTCACTGATAAAGGTAAATATATAGTTAAATTCAGAATGGTTGTGGGTAAATCACTTATAAGTATAGTAGGAAGGTTAAAAGGTAAAATTAATAAAAATAAATATAACTACAATAATTTATTAATGGATATACAAGTTAAAAAGATGTAAATAGTAACATCAAAAATGTAAAACATGTTGGGAGGGAGTAAAAATGGATGCCTTTAGTATGTGTTTGAACTTAAATTGTTGTCAGCTTAAAATAGACTATTATTAACTATAAGATGTTTTATATAAGCCCTGTGGTAACCAGAAGAAAAAACACATAGTAGCTACACAAAAGAGAAAGTTATCTAACATAACCACTACAGAAAATCATTAAATCACAAAAGGAGAGACAAACAGAAGAAAGGAACAAAGGAATTACAAAGCAGCCATAAAACAATGAACAAATGTCAATAATAAGTCCATACTTATCAATAATTACTTTACATGTAATGGACTATATTCTCTAATCAAAAGACCTAGGGTGGTTGAATGAACACAAAAACCAAGACCCAACTATATGCTGCCTACAAGAGACTCATTTAAGCTTTAAGACCACACAGGCAGAAATTGAAGGGATGGAAAAGATATTCCATGCAAATGGAAACCTGAGGAAGGCAGGCACAGCTTGCCTGCCTTATATATATACTTATATCAGACAAAATAGACTTTAAACCAAGGACTTTAATAAGAGACAGAAAAGGTCATTGCATGATGATAAAGGGGTCAGTTAAATAAAATGATATAACATTTGTAAATATATAGGCATCTACCATAAGAGCACCTCAATATATAAAGCAAATATTAACAGACCTGAAAGGAGAAATAGATAGCAATATAATAATATTAGGAGACTTCAATAAGCCATTTTCAAGATTAGATAGACCATCCAGACAGAAAATCAATAGACATTGGAGTTAAACTACGTGTTAGACCAGATGGACTTAACTTTTACAGAACATTCCATCCAATATCAGCAGAATACACATTATTAGCAAGTGCATATTCAACATTCTCCAGAATAGAATATATGTTAGGCCACAAAACAAGTCTTTGTAAATTTAAGAAAATTGAAATTGTATCAGGCGTCCTTTCTGACCACAATGCTATAAAACTAAAATTCAATTCAAGAAGACCATAAAATTTACAAATATGTAGAGATTAAACAACAAGCTATTGAATAACCAATGGATCAAAGAAGAAACCAGAAGAGAAATTAAGATAAAAATAAAAACAAAGCTTCATGTGAATAAAAATAGAGGTACAACATACCATAACTTAAGTGATGCAGCAAAAGCAGTTATATGAAGGAATTGCATAGGAATAAACACCTACATTAAGAAAAATGAAAGAGCTCAAATAAACCAGACATACCTCAAGGAACTAGAAAAAGAACAAACTAAGCCCAATGTTAGTAGAATGTAGGAAATACCAAAGATTGGAGCAGATATTCATGGTCATGGGTTGGAAGACTTAATATTGATAAGGTGTCCATACTAATCAAAGCAATCTACAGATTGAATACAATCCCTATCAAAATTCTAGTGACATTTTTCACAGAAACATGAAAAATAATCTTAAAATTTGTAGGAAACCACAGAAGATTCAGAATTGCAAAAGCAATCTTGAGAAAGAAGAACAAAGCTGGAGACACTACATTTCCTGATTTCAAGTTATATTACAAAGCTATAGTAATCAAAACAGTATGCCAGTGACATAAAAACACACACATAGATCAATGGAACAAAATAGAGCCCAGAAAAAAATATCCTTGCTTATATGGTCAATTAATTTTTGACACAGGAGCCAAAGATATATAATGGGAAAAGGACAGTCTCTTTAATGACTCATGCTTGGAAAACTGGACAGCCACAAGCAGAAGAATAAAACTAGACCCCTTATCTTATACCTTATACAAAAGTAAACTTGAAATCATAAAACTGAAACCATAAAACTCTGAGAAGAAAACATAGTGGGGTGAGCTCCTTGACATCCAATCTTGGCAATGAGTTTTTTGGACTTGACACCAAAAACAAAGGCAACAAAAGCAAAATGAACAAGTGAGATACATCAAACTAAAAAGCATCTGACAGGAAAAAAAAATCAACAAAATGAAAAGGCAACCTTTGAAATTGGAGAAAATATTTCCAAACCATCTATTTGATAAGGGGTTAATATCCAAAAGTATAAAGAACTCATAAAACTCAATACCAAAATAAAAATAATCCAATTCAAAAGTGGTCGGAAGTACTGAATAGACATTTTTCCAAAGAAAACTTACAAATGGCCAACAAGTAAAGGAAAAGGTGCTCAACATCACTGATCATCAGAGAAATGTAAATCAAAACCACATTGAGATATTACCTCACATCTGTTAGAATGGCTATCATTCTCTTATCTCTAAAAAGACAAGAGATAACAAGTGTTGGCAAGGAGGTGAAAAAAGGGGATTTCTTTTTCACTGTTGGTGGGAAAGTAAATTGGGGTAGCCACTGTGGAAAACAGTATGGGGGTTCCTCAAAACATTAAAGGTATAACTACCATAAGATCCAGCAATTCTACTTCTGGGTATTTATACAAAGGAAACAAAATCACTGTCTCAAAGAGATATCAGCACCTCCATGTTAACTGTAGCGTTATTCACAATAGCCAAGACATGGAAACAACCTAAGTGTCCATCCATGGATGTATGGATAAAGAAAATGTGGTATGTGTATACAATAGAACATTATTTATCTATGAGAAAGAAGGAAATCCTGCCACGTGTGAACCTGGAGGCCATTGTGTTTAATAAAATCAACCAGACAGAGAAAGACAAATATTGAAAAATTGTATGATCTCACTTATATGTAGAATCTAAAAAGAATGAACTCTTAGAAACAGAGAACAGATTGGTGGTTGCCAGATGCAGGGTGTGGAGGATGGGGGAAATGGGTGAAGGTAGTCAAAAGATACAAACTTCCATCATTATTTATCAAAAGATAAATAAGTTCTGGGGGTGTAACATACAGTACAATGACTATAGTTAATGATATTGTATTGTATATTTGAAAATTGCTAAGACAGTAGATCTTAAAATTTCTCAACACAAGAAAGAAATTTAAGTATGTGAGATACTACATGTAAACTAAACTTATTGTGGTAATCATTTTGCAATATATACATATATCAAATTGTTAGTTTGTACACCTTAAACTAACACAATACTTTATGTCAATTATATCTCAATAAAACGGGAAAAAATTGTACTCATTATTATTATTATATTTTAAATTTCATAAATAAAAACTTTGTAGAAAAAATAAATAAAATACAATCTATCTTGAAAATGGACAAAATCAAACACATTTCTTGAAAAAATCAAATTCTCAATATTGATTTATGAATGAACAGATGCCTGAGGACCTAAAAATCTGTGAATAAAAAAATTATTTAAAATTTCTAATTTTACCTAATTATATAAAACAATTGCTGATTCAAAGTTCAGATGCCAAATTGCTTTTATTTGCCTAACTTTTACAAATTATTCTTTTGTCATTTTCAAAACAAATTGTTTCCACCAAATCTGTACTTCATGTGTACTGCATGGATCTAATGGTCTCGTTTAATTTATTTTCTCTTTTACCGCATTTCTTATGGTAGACGGTAATTATTTTATACTACTAGATTTCTTAGAAGATCTTAATAATTATCCATACAGAAGCACACCCTTTCCCTAGCATCTTTACTTGGTAAGGATGTGGTTTGGTAGCACAAGCTACTTACTTCAGCTTATGCTACTTTAGCTTTCTCTCTCATTTTCTCTCTCTCTCTTTGTCTCTTTCTCTTTCATGTAGAAAATGATGCAACCACATACATTAAAATGACCATATAGGCCACTTTGCCTTGGAGTGTCCCAGTTTACACCTCTTGTCCCTGGTTAATTCAGAGCCCCACTGCCACCCCACACACTATCAAAAGTGACACCCTCTGGTAAACGAGATGGACGCCTGCCACTTTGGGAATCTTTCTCCCAATCACGAGGTGACTGCTGCCTCAGTCAGACCCACAGCTGTCATCTCTACGTTGGAGCTACATGCAGGCAGGCAACAACCTGTAGGCAGATTTCATCTAGTGGTTTAACAGGAGAATCCACCCATCCTGAAACTGCCTTTGAAACGGTAGTGTGGGATGTGC
Source organism: Physeter macrocephalus (assembly GCF_002837175.3). Lineage (NCBI taxonomy): Eukaryota > Metazoa > Chordata > Mammalia > Artiodactyla > Physeteridae > Physeter > Physeter macrocephalus. Next base: position 87,175,793 of record NC_041222.1, read on the forward strand.
ATTTGCCAGCTGCTGGTCAAGGAAATACATTTATAAACTCATCTGGAAGGCTGAAAAATCCTGCTGTCCATTTGTTCTAGAGCCTCTGCATTTGAGGTAACATTGCTCTGTGGAGGAATGAGATTGGTTCATTTGGTGGAGTGGCGTCTGTGCATCTTTCGTGGGCGTTGGGTTCTAATCAGGAAGTTGGGCAAAAATAGTCTGCAGCCAAAATTCCTGCTAAGGGTGACTTTTCAGAATGAGGACTGACACCCAACTGTCTTGTGCAGGTGCTTCTTCCTACAGGGATGAGTGGTCCCTCTTCTTTACTAGAGGGTCTCTTGTAATATATGGTCAAAATAGGCATTTTTCGGCCAAGGAATCTCATTCAGAGTTGTGAGATGCTCCCGTTATGAAAAATTAGTTTTGAGGAGTTCTGTTGGTGAGGGGGTTAAAGGAACATGTTTAAACTCCTACAATTCACTCCCTCTGTGGCTCTCCCACCTACTCATGGGATCTGCGCCTTCAGCGAGGACTTTGTTTGTGGGGGGATACAAATATAATACTTTTTAAAAAAATTGAAGTGTAGTTGATTTACAACATCATGTCACATTCAGGTGTACAACATTCATTTATACATATATATCTATATCTATTCTTTTTCAGATTTTTTCCATTATACAATAGATTATTACAAAATGTTGAGTATAGTTCACTGTGCTATACAGTAGGTCCTTGTTGGTTATCTATTTTATATATAGTAGTGTGTATATGTTAATCCCAAACACCTAATTTATCCCTCCTCGCACTTCCCCCCCCACATTGAGGACATTCTTAAAACAACAAGAACCCTATGTATATGATCCTATAACAGTGTCAGGAAGAGGTACCCAGCGCTTCATGTAAGCCCTGTCAGATTTCCCTGACAGGGAAATCTATCTATCTATCTATCTATCTATCTATCTATCTATCTATCTATCTATCTATCTATCTATCTATCTATTTGTCTGCTCTCTTCATTCACAGAGAGCTTTACGGAAGGATTTAGGTCAAATTGCTGCTTCTTTTTAAAACTCTTTCTGAAAATTTTCCTTACTACAAAAGTAATGTAAAAATATCGTAATCAGTCCAACAATATAGACAGCTATAAAAAAAGTGGAAGATTTCCCCTACTCCTGTCCAGGAAATGAGATCAATGTCTTTATCTTTATTTGTACAAACATATCATATATAGAATGTATCTTCCTATCCCATTCAGTACTTTAAAATTTTTATTTTTAATTATAGTAAAATACATATAACATAAAATTTTTAACTGTAGAGTTCAGTAGTGTTAAGTACATTCACACTGTTTTACGACCATCACCACCACCCATCTCCAGAACCTTTTCATCTTGTAAAACTGAAACTGTCTCCATTAAATACTAACTCGCCATTACCACCCCACAGTCCCTAGAAACCACCACTCTACTTTCTGTCCCTAGGAATTTGACTACTCTAGGGACCTCATATAAGTGGTATCATATAGTATTTGTCTTTTTCTTACTGGCTTATTTCCTTTAGTATAATTTCCTCAAGGTTCATCTATGTTGTAACATTTCTTCTTAAGGCTGAATAGTATTCCATTGCATGCATACACCACATTTTGTTCATCCACCCATCCATTGATGGACACTTGGGTTGCTTCCACCTTGAACAGTATTTCTGGAAGAAAACTTCTACCCAGTCCGTTTAACTCAGGAAATGAAGAACATATTCTCTGTATATTCATGAATTTATTTATCTGTATATGCATTCCTTTACTAAGTTCATAGAGTCTGCCAGGCAATCCCATCAGGTGCTGGTTACACAGGCCGAGATAAAATGGAAATGAGATTGCTCTCATGGAGCACATGATTGAATGGCTCAGACAGAAAACGAAGGAAATGAATAAAACTGTGAAACAGGTTATGAAAAAAGCAAGCCAAGTCAATGATAGATACCAAGGGAGGGGCCAACTATGAAGGTCAGGATGGCATGTCTGAGAAATTGACGGTTAAGTTGAGACCACTGGGATTCAGAGCCAGATCTGCAAATGAGTGAACTGGGGCAAAAGGAGGCTTATCATTAGAAAGTGCCCTGTAGCAGAAAAGAGTTTGGTGTGAGATGGCACAGTGAGGAGGCAGCTAGGGCAGGTATACGGTGAGCTGGAGGGAAGGTGGCAGGAGATGAGAATGGAGAGAACTGGATGAGCCCAGGTGTGATTTTGGCATATATGTGCAAAGGGAAACCTTTGAAGGTTTTAAGCCAGGATGTGGCATGACCATAGTTACATACAAAAAATTGTAAAGTGGCCACTTGTGGGAGAAAAATAGTTTAAAGGAGAACAGGATGGGAAGTATGAAAGCCATGAAGGTGGCTACTGCAGTAGTTCAAGCATGAGATAAAGGAAGCTAGACCTGGGGTGGCAGTTGTGGGATTAGGGAAATGTGATGACTTTGACATATATTTTGGAGTTAAATCAATGGGGATCGCAGGTGGATTAGATGTAGGAGATGAGAGAGAAAAAAATGAAGATAATGCTTTTCTTTTCAGTTTCTTTGATCCTGAATTCTTGGTCAGTATCCCTGAGTCTAGTGGGCTTGGTAGATCCAGCCTACTCAGTGCATTTGACAATGTGTTTTTTTCAAGGAACGGAGCCCTCCTTTTGCTGCTGCTTTCAACAGCTGCAGAATTCAGGCCTGCTTCAGCACCTTTAATTTCCCCTAACCTGCTCTCTTGTTTAAGCAGCTGTCACTGGGCTGGTGGGCTCAGTGGCAGCTCTGCTTGACCAGCAAAAAACGGCTTTGATAACAGCATGTGGACAACAGCCAAGAAGTGTGGGGACCTTGCACTTGTATTTCTTCCCTTTTTACTAAGCTATATCACAAACTATCTATTATTCACATGAAATTTTTTTTCAAATGTTTTCAGTCATAAGATATGAAGAGAGAGAAACAAAGTAAAAACTAGAGAAGTAAACGAAAAGTTCTAGTCCTTACTACAGCTATATTTCTTTTGGGGGTTCTAATTCCTTATCTTGAAAATAGAAGATTTTATTCAATTTTCCAAGTTCCTTTTAGCCCCACCAACTTTAGGCTTCTTACAGTAATTATCTAATTTTGGGGGCAATAATGTAACATCAGTTTTCCAAACATGAATAACATCCCTTTACCAACAAAAATCTGAAACTGAAATTTAAATATCTTTGCAGGTATGGAACTTAATAATGAGTATAGAAATATCACAGTAGTTTAAGGCATTTCTTTTCTTTTCAAAATTGAAACATAGAAGTTCAACTTCTGGATACAATGGGATAGTTTGGAGTACACCAGTGTTCTTGCTAAGAACCACTGAAAAACCAGATAAAATGTAAGTCTGTTGAATGCATGGGAACGTCAGGAAGGCACCTCAAGGGAACCGTATTCTAGGACCAAAATCCTGGCCAGAAGACAAATGCAGTTAAGTGAGGCAATTTTCCACTGCTTGTTACCCTGGAGCATCTTCCAACTCTTGGTATGGCATGGGAGAAACCAGCAGAGAGTTTAGAAATCTCACAGACTTGAGTCATAAGCATTGGACGTCAGGACTGTGAAGACAGTCGAGGTTTGAGGAGGCAGCAGTGTGGGAAGGCACAGTGTATGGTGAAGTACAGCGTTTTGTAAACTGTTAAACTGCACGGGAAGAAGACTAAGATAAATAGCAGGAAGCTGCTGAGAAGTAAAACAGAGGGCACACAGCAGGGGACGTGGATACAAACCAACTCCATCTGATGGTCTTGAGTCAGATACCTATGTGACATCTCCCCGGCAGCATGCTTCATAAATGTAAATTGTTTACACAGGCAAGCAATTGTAATCCACGGACATCTTGCTCAAAGTGGTCCATCCACAGGGATTTTCCTCCATACAAATATTATCTTCCTCCACTTATGATGGGGTTACGTCCTGATAGACGTCCATTGTAAGTTGAAAATATCATAAGTGAAAGATGCATTTAATACTCCTAACCTACCGAGCATCCAAGCTTAGCCCCACCTACCTTCAATGTGCTCAGAACACATTAGCCTACTATTGGGCAAAATCATCCACCACAAAGCCTATTTAATAACAAAGTGTTGAATAGCTCATGTGATTTATTGAACACCTTACTGAAGGTGAAAAACAATGGAAGTCTGGGTACAGAATGGTTGCGAGTGGATTCGTTGTTTCCCTTTGTGATCGCATGGCTGACTGGGAACTGTGCTGGCTGTCACTACCCAGCATCACTGGAGAGTATTTTCCTGCATATCGCTAGTCCTGGAAAAGATCAAAATTCAAAATTCAAAATAAGGTTTCTAATGAATGCACATCACTTGTAAAGCTGAAAAATTGTATTTGGAAACATTATAAGTCGGGGACTGTATGGAGAGTGTTTACCTGAAAGTCCAGAGTTTTTCTTTATTATCTTTCCTCTAGGAACACACTTCCACCCACAGTAACTGAAAGAAAAATGCATCACAGGCCAACTGTTTTGACTCCTTTCTCGCTGGTGTTTAAGTGAGAAAACTCAAAATCAGACCGCTTGGGTTCTAAACTGGAATTTGGGTGAACTTGGGCTGAATCTATCTGCGCTACTTCTGAAAAAAATTGAAGTAGTAATAGTATTTTTTAAATAAACTTTTAATTTTAGAATAGTTTTAGATTTACAGAACAATCTTGAGGATAGTACAAAGGGTTCCAGTATGCCCCATACTCAAGTGTCTGCTCTTATTAACATCTCACATTATTATGGTACATTTGTCACAATACTCAAACCAATATTGATATATTATTAGTTACCCAAGTCCGTACATTTTTCCAATTGCATTTGTTTATACCAAATGTTCTTTTTCTGTTCCAGGATCCCATCCAAGTTACCACTTTACATTTGGTCAGCATATTTTCTTAGGTTCCTATAGGTTGTGGCAGTTTCTCAGACTTTCAACTTGTTTTTTTATGACTTAACAGTTAAAAACTTAACAGTTTTGAAGAGTAGTGATCAGATTTTTTGGGGAATATCCCTCAATTTCAACTAGTCTGATCTTTTTCTCATAATTAGACTTGAATTGTGGTTTGGGGGAAAGAAAACCACAGAGGAAAAGAGATAGTCTCATCACATCACACCAAGGATACATACTATCAACATGACATGCCATCTCTTTGATGTTACTCTTTTACATTTTTAAAAAAATTGAAGTACAGTTGATTTACAATGTTGTGCTAGATTCTGGTGTACAGCACAGTGATTCAGTTATACATATATATATATTCTTTTTCATATTCTTTTTCATTATAGGTTACTACAAGACATTGAGTATAGTTCCCTGTGTTATACAGTTGTTTATTTTATATATAGCAGTTTATATCTGCTAATCCCAAACTCCTAAATTATCCCTCTATTAATATATTTTACTATTAGTAAAATAATAGTATTTTAATGATTGAATTGTTAAGAGAGTTAAATGAGTTTTGCTATGCTTGGCATGCAGTAAGCTCTCAACTGATATTATCATTATGATTGGCTTATCTGAATTAATAAAGATGACAAAACCGGCGCAAACAGGCTTGGCAAAAACACAGCTGACTCATGGTAAGGGCTAAAATGAGGGCTTATGGGGTGTTGATGTGGAAATGTGGCCAGACTGTGAACCCTCTTAGAATAGTCCTTTACAGATATAAGCTGTATGTGTTCAGACATGATCTCCGGTGAGATACGTGTTCTCTATTCTCCAGCCAAATGTTTGAAAGGCAGGTGGCATGTCCTGGAAATATCATCCTAGGACCATCAGGGCTTTTGGTGTGACTTTGCCTTTACTGCCAACTCATCTGGTGTCATCAGCTGGCAGGAGGTTCTATCTGTGACTATGGCTCTCCCTGGCACCCATTATACCTCTGTACTGATATCCTTCACACTAAGCAAACCATTTAGCTGCTTAAATTCATGTGTGTGTGTGAGCCCAACATTTTGGATGCATGTCAACATCCCAGATGGTTAGAACACAAGTGTGTGGTCATTTTGGAGCATAAGCATAATTTATCACCAAGGCTGGTTGACTGGAAGGCAATTGAAAGCATGTCTATTGTAGCTGTTTCATTTTCTTTCTTTGCATTATACATGTAAAACATGACAGTTGTAAAATAAAATCAAATAATAAAGAAGGACATAAAGAAGAACGTTAAAATTACCTTTAATTCTACCAGCAGATATGCTTTTTGAAAATGTGATCCATTTTGGCTTTTAAATTGTATTTGGAACTAGAGTGTTTTATTTTTGTTTTTCCAAATCATGGCAGATGATCAATGAAATATTAGCTCCTAATCCAATAGAGATTTTAATAGTTAAATTTATGTATCCTATTTGCCACACACTTCATCTGAGGTCAATCAAATATTGCAAGGTGCTTTTGGTAACATTAAATGACAGGTTATAAGAAATTTGTTCCAAGGTATGCTTGCTCATGTTTTCTGAGAGGAATTCTAGTACCCGTAGCAATGTTGATACAATGGAATTTTATTTTTCTCCCAGTGAGAGTTGAAAGGTAGATAAGCTGTGTGACTACAACTCACTTAGTCTAATGGGTTTGGCACAGCAGTGGTTATAAGACAGTAGTAAGCATCTGTTTTCTTCTTCTGTAGTCTCATCAGGTTATCTATTCCTTTTCTGTATGTTCCAATTACTAACCAGAGGATAGTCTTCAAGGGAAAACTTGGAACCATGACCATTTTCTAAAGGAAAAAAAGAGAAGAAGGTATAGTTCTGGGCATTCCTTCCTTTAGTGTTTCATCTTTTAACATGAACCTTGCTGCCTTTTACAAGGGATATTTGCTCTTTGACCAAACTGTGGTCTTATGTAGATCTTAAGCTGAATTACAGAAACACTAGTTAAGAGGTCAGTTGATGCTGCACTGTTTCTTTCCCCAGATACTCGGTCCCCTTACAAAGCGTAAATTCTGAATAAATTGTAATGCTGGAAGCTCACAGACCTGAGATTGGGAGTAAAATCGAGAGAGGTCATTTAAGTCACTTACTTTACCTCCTGGAATGTCTAAGTTCTGGGCTTTTATAGCAGTCTAAAGTAAACCAGAAATCTTTTGGATTCCATTTCCTGCCTTGCATCCACCATTTCATGGCTGGCTATCCCTCCCTTCTCTGTGGGAGGGTATTTCTCTTCCTATTCCAGACAGGTTCCAGCATTTGAGTGCTGTATCCCATCTCTTTTTGCAGACATTGCTGTGTCAGTACCTCCTCTGCTTCTTAGAAAGAGTGCCCACCATAGTGACAGACACGAGGGAAGAAACGCCCCTGTGAGTACAAGCCTCTCCATGGAGAACAACTGAGCTCCCTTTTTCCCTTTATAAACCTTCTTCAAAAGAAGCCAACCTGCTTCACTTTCCTCTTTCATTTTTATCATTTATTTCTAGCTCTGATACAAGGCTTCCATCCCCACCATTTCACTAAAACTAGAAGTTTAGATTCAAGAAGGTCTCCAAAGGCCTATTTTATTTTCTGCTTAATCTACACACACACACACACACACACACACACACACACAAAATCTTACACATTTGCATTGCTTGACATCCTAAGTTAATTGCTGATACTGATGATTCTAGAATCGGAAACTCCAAACTATACTTTTATTTTGAGCCCTAGCCCAATATCCACTTTATTGGTGGATCTGAGCATCTTCATTTAAATGAGTCTAAAATTTAAGTTATCTCCTCTCTTCCAAGCCCACTAGATCTGTTCCTTCTGGAACCCATGTTGGCGGGTGGTGTCACATCTCACCTGATATCTAAGGATCCTCCTGGATGCTACCTACTCCTGGTTTCCCCCTTCCATCAATCATCCAACCCTCAAGTTCTACCTCATAAATCACTACCCTAGTTCATGCCTCCAGCCTATGTTTAGAAACCATTTACAATAACTGAAATACAACACACAGGAAAATAGCATAAAACTCAAATATACAGTATATTTTTAAAAAGCCATGTAACCAGTTTTTGGGTCAAGGAAAAGAACATTCTAGAATTCCAGAAGCCCCTGAATTGCCTCTTTGGGATAACCTCCACGTCCTACTTCCTTGCGGGGTAACCACTAAGCTCATGTTAGGGGGATCACTCTTTGCTTTTCTCCTCAGTTTTATCACCAATACCTACATCTCTAAGCTGTGGAGTGTGACTTGCCTGTGGGTGAGCTGTGTGTACTCTTCTATTCTCTGATTTTTATTTTATTTTACTTTTTCATTTACCAATATGAGTTTGAGGTTCATCCATGTTGTTGGTCATGTTCAGTGCTGTGTGGTGCTCCACGACATACATATGGAACACTTTTCCCCATTGTTTACTTGTTGGACACTTGGAGGATCCTAGTCTTGAGCTGATCATAGTGACCTCCCTGCAGACACACTCAGTGCCCCTCCCTTGGTGTGCATGCCCAAGGGTCCCAGGGTATCTTCCTTCGGGTGGGGTGGGTACTGGTCCCAGTTAAGCAGCTCATCATTACCTGGAGTGGAAGTATGACATGAATTTGGAAGTGATTTTGCAATAGCTGATCAATTTCTCTCTTTTTCCAAATGACTTCCTTCCTTTTGCCTTTCATACCAAGGAATTTTCAAGAAGCAGATCTGGTGATGCCCCTCTTCTACTTAGCATTTTTCCATGGCTCCTCTTGGTCTTAGAAAACATCTAAATTCTCTAACGATGGCACTGTGGTCAGACCTCTGCCCACCTCTCCAGACTTCAGTTCTGCCACTTGCACACCTCGATTCTATCAGTCACCCACACAGAAGTGCTCGCAGCTACTGAAACACAACAGTTCTCATCAAGATCTGGCCCTTTACATGCAATTTTTCATTTAAATCAAATCCTTTAGGAGATCATTCCCTCATCCCCAGCCTAAGTTCAGTTCACGTCCCCAGCATTCTGAAATCACTCTGGTTGTACATTTATCATGGCAGCTATCAGGCTATGTTAGAATTGTCTATTTACATTTTATTTATTCATATCCTGCCTTCTTATGCAAAGAGGTTGTATAAAAATACAATAGAAATAGAGCTGTAAGTAGATAAAAATCAGAATAAAGCAAAGTGTAGCTAGACTATATGATAAAGAGGGGAATGCTGGGAATTAGATATGCAGGCTATGGGATTTCATGTGGTCATTAAAATTGGGCCCCAGGTAGACACTGAGAATCAGAGACCACAAAGGAGGTGAGTTTCTTCTCCAGCAAACAGTAAGGGTAGGGGTTGTATATTTCACCTCTGCATCCCCAGGGCCTGGGACCTCCTTGGTACAGGTGGATGGATGTTGGAGTGGCTACTCAAGATATTAGTTACCTTTAGGAATTGCCACCTCACTCATGCACTTTAGAATGAAAATGGTACATATGTTAGACTCACTGAATCATTTGGAAGGATGAGTGTTATCTGCAAGCTCTAGTCACTAACTCAGCTGTCTACAGGGACAATCTGTCAACATAAATTAGTAAGACTGATCAGGGATATGAGGTATGAGGCACTGGCAGGCCTCTGGTGACAAGGACAGTCTACGCCTTCTGTGAATGGGAAGCACAGAGTTGTCAAATTATACAGCTTTCCAAGAGAAAAAAGATGTTGGGATATTTTAAATGTGAGATTTTTCTGGCTCTTAAAAGTTGGCAACTAATTGTGTAACTCGTGTATTTTATAAATACTATAGAGATTCTTACTGAATGGGCTAAACCAATCTCAACAATTTGCATCCTGGAGTTGACTGGAAGTGAAAACAATAATAGAGGGTCTTTTAAATCAAATAAACATAAAGAAAAATAAAAGTTAGCCAAAATAACTTAAAATTTTTTTTCTATTTTATTTATTTATTTATTTATTGGTCACACTGTATGGCTTGTGGTATCTTAGTTCCTCAACCAGGGATGGAACCCGTGGCCCCTGCAGTGGAAGTGCAGAGTCTTAACCACTAGACTGCCAGAGAATTCCCAAAGTAACTTTTTAAATTTAACTCTTCACATTTTCCAGTTTCTATGAATTTTTTTAAACATAGTTAGCGGAAGAACACTCAGGGTTTAGGAAATTGTGGCATACTAAGAAATACATATTTGGTTGTTACCTCTGCTTCCTGGCACATGGTTCTTAAAACCCTTGGAATCTCCAGAGTGATGAGTGTCTTATTTGTTAATGAGGAGACTGGTGGCTGGGGACCTCAAGATAGCTTTAAAAATGACAGCTCTTCTCCAGAAAGATCAAGCCTTGATTAGTGGGTTGGAATTTTCAGTCCCAATCCCTGGCCTCCCTCCAGAGAAGTTAGAGAAGGTGGAGATTGAGTTAATCATCAATGGCCAATGACTTAACAAATCATGCCTATGTAATGAAATCTCCATTAAAACGGGGGTTTTGGGAGCTCCTGGGTTGGTGAAAGTGTGGAAGTGCTGGGAGAGTGGTACACCCAGAGAGGGTATAGGAGCTCTGCCTCCCTTCCCCCATACCTTGTCACACACATCTCTTCACCCAGCTGCTCCTGAGTTGTATGCTTTATAATAAACTCTTTTCCTGAGTTCTGTGAGCCACTCTAGCCAATCACCAAACCTGAAGGGAGAGCAGTTGTGGGAACGCCTGACATTGCAGTCAAGTTGGACAGAAGTGTGCGTACATGGGGCATCCAATACTTGTGACAGGCATCTGAAGTGAGGACAGTCCTGTAAGACTGAGTTGGACCTTACACCTGTGGGATCTAGGCTAAGTCTGGGTAGTTAGTGTCAGAATTCAATTGAATTTTACCACACCCAGTGGGTGACTGGAGACTAAAAAACTGATTGTTGGTGTGAAGAAGACCTCACACATTTGGTGTCAGATGTGTTGTGAGCAAAAACAGTCTGATGAAGTATTGGAAGCTATCTATTATTAACTGTTCTCAGTGACCCAGAAGGATCAGCAGCTAGAAGATAATTCGTTTTGAGACCAACATGGGGTCATAAACTAAGTTCATTTGTGACCACTGCATGAGAGGTTGCCATACACATAGGCTGAACATCAGTGATGAGGATTTTACATTCACTTCCTGGAAACTGCACCCCCTTTTTGCAAACCACTCACTACGTCCTGTTCACGTTATATGGACCAGCAGAGCTTAGCTACCTCTTTATTGGCCCTTTAAACCTGACTTGGGAGTTTTTACCTTTAACCAGTAAGAGAATTTCTGATCTCTCTTGGGAAAACGCACTAAGATGGAGAACATCAATATTCCTTTTTATTATGCAGCCCAAGATGCTAAACTGTTTTTAATCAACACTTTCCCATTTCCCAATTTCTCCATAGTGGTCTTATGCCTGAGAGTAATGTAAAGGTTTCTCAGAACACTTATTGATTATTGAGTAAACCAGACAATTGTCATCCAATAGGCTTATTTAAATTTTGTTTTTTGGTTCAATTGCTATAAAATGATTCTTAAATCTCCAAATTCTAGGAAAATGAAGCTTGAGGAAAAGGAGGATATGTTTTACACAATAGCTCATTTAAATGTAGAGCAAAATAAGTCCAGAGGGTAAAATGGGAAGTGAAACATTTCTTTAGAATATAAAGGAAAATGCCAGGTCAAGAGACAGCGCTAACAAGGCAGGGGTTATTTTTGCACACACCATCTAAAGTCTTCACACCACCACTGACTCTTGTGGTGGGAACTTCGCCTCCCCACCCCTGCCCTGCCCTTACCCCTCCCTCCTCAGTGTGATGAGTTGTAATGAGGGGCCTTATGATCGAGCTCAGCTTTCAAATGGATTGATCCTGTCTTTTGTTCATCATGCTTTATCCCTGTTTGCTTTTATCACTGATAGCTGTCCAAAGATCCAACGTCTAAGGATCCTTTACCTCTCCATCCCTAACGCCCTTGCAAGAGCCAATGTGACCCTATGGTACATCCTCCTCTCCCACCACACCATGTGCTGGACCCTGTGCCCTCAAGTTCTCCTTTGACCTTTGCTCTCACCTTTGGACATCTGCCCATCTTCCAGGTACACCATCCTCACTACAGACATCTCAAGATGATGCTGGTTTTTTCCTCATGTACTTTTCCTCTCCTTCCTTCCTAATCAAAACTCCTCGATACTTAAGGATGTACTCCATCTGTCTCTGCCATCCTCTACTATTGCTTACTGCCACTATCTCTCTAGTCATTGAAGACATGAGACCCAGCCACAGCTTTGTACCTTACTGTATTCCAGTGACCATTCACAGTGGGGTAACCAACCTTATGGGTGACTAGGGTGGTCATATATCTTGGTTTCTCTGGAATAGCCTCAATTTAGATCTATTGTTCTTGAATAATTAGTATTGACACCTCTCAAGAGTGTCCTCAAAAGTGTTTTGTTTGGACAATAAATAGATCATCTTCTGGATGGCCCATATATCACCATATATCACCCTTCTGTTACTTGTTCACCTTCATCTACTTTCTCCTCTCCCTCACTTCAGCCAGTCAATCCTCCATCATATCCTGAAAGGTATGCTAACCATTATATAAAAATTTAACTCTGAGCATCCCAAAATATGAACAATGACTCCTATTTTTTTAGTTGCAAAACAGTTGACCTGCACCAAGACCATCCATTCAATGATCTCTTCACCTCCCTCCATGAGTTCTCATTACAGTCAATTCTCTTGATATTCTGTCCCTCATTACAGTTACCTGCCAAAACCCTAATCTGCTTCAACTTAAATATCATTCTTCTTCCCGTCTGTGTCCAAACAGAACTTTATGTAAAAACTATTATCCAACTGGACTTACTGGTTTCATTTTAAATCATGGCCACAGACCCCAAATGGAGATTAATCCTATGAATCAATCTTATTTAATTTCTTTCATCAGCAGTTTACCAGTGTGCAGGCAACTGGCTTGAAAGCAGATCAATAGAATTTACCCCATCTGAACAACAGAAAAAAAAAAAAAGATTGAGAAAAAAAGAACAGAGCCTCAATGACCTGTAGGACTACATAACAAAGATCCAACATTCATATTATTGGAGTCCAAGAAGGAGAGGAGAGCATGAAAGTGAAAGGATATCCTAAGAAATAGTGGCTTAACACACCCAAAGTTTGGCAAGACACAAACTTACAGATTCGTGAACCTGAACAAATCCCAAATAGGATAAGCACAAAGAAGTCCATGCCAAGACACATCATAATTAAACTTCTAAAATCTAAACACACACACACAGAAAAATGACACATTCCCTATAGGGTAACACTGATTCAAATGACAGTGGGTTTCTCATCAGAAACCATGGAGGCCAGAAGGATGAGCCACAACATTTTTCAAGGGTTGAGAGAAAAGATCTGTCAACTGTGAAGTCTAAATCCAACAAAACTATCCTTTAGGAATGAAGAAAAAAATAAAGACCTTTTCCTAATCATAAAAGAGACCTGAAAGAATTTGTCTCTAGAGGACCCACCCTGAAAGTTTCTTCAAACAGAAAGGAGACACTGAAAGAATCTTGGAGCATCAGGATGGTGGAAGGAAAAGTGGAAAGAGCAGAAATATGGGCACACAAACTAGACTGTACTTTTGCTCATGAGTTTTTCCCCTTTTTTTTCTATATAATTCAACATTCATTTATGATAAATCTTGTCAAACTAAGAGTAGAAGGGAACTTCCTTAACTTGATAAAGTGTGTCTATCAGAAATCTCTAGGAAATATACTTAAGGGTGAAATGCCAACAACAGTTCCTTTAAAATCATAAATAAGAATGTCCATTATCATTGCTTTTATTTGTTATGGTCCTGGAGGTTCTATTCAGTTCATTAAGACAGGAAGAATAGATCAGAGTATAGGATTGGAAAGAAAAAAATATAAAACTCTCACCTTTCATGGATGATGTGATTACAAATGAACTGAAGAGAATCTATCTGTAGACACATTTTTATAACTTTTATAAGAGAGTTCAGAAAGGATGTTAGATACAAATGAATACCCAGAAATCATCTACCTTTAATATTCAGCTACAAATGATTATAAAATATACTTAAAAATGTCATTTAGTGTGGCAATGAAAAATAAATCTAGCAAAAATAGGCAAGAACTTTATGGAGACAACCAGAAAATTCTATTAAACAATGTTAAATAAATGGAGACAGGTCTCATGTTCATGAGCTCATGAGTTTTCAAAATCGTATTTGATGAGTGAAGCAAACATTATAACACCATCTGATACTCATGACAAAGATAAAAACAGAGAACGTAAAAGGATCTAAATGGGGGTGAGGCTTCCACATTTCACTCGAAGTGGTAAAATAGAAGGTCTAATGTTACCCATTCAAAAAAACTCCTTTCTCAATGCCACATTCCTTTCATTATTTCTCCAATTCTCCTTGTCATTTCACAGCCCCACTTCATAAGAGACTTTCTCTCATCAACTCACTGCAATTTTCTTTCCCCTCACACAGCTCCACCAAAATTGGTCTTTTCAAGGTCACTTGCAATTCTGGCAAGAGTTGACAACAACTGATACTTTCCCAAAGTGTCTTCTGTAATCAAAGACATTTTCCTGTCAGCTGTCTCTGATGTCAGGATTATTCAGAATATTTATTTTCTGAGTCATCCTTCCTCATTGCTTTTGGTGCCTTGACGATAAGAGCTATAATAGTTTTACACATTAAAGCACAAACGCTACTAGTATCTCATACCCCAGCTGGCATTTTATTATCTGTAACTATTTGTTAAAACAGTTGAAATCCTTGCAATTAAAGCTGCTCACGTCTACGGAAGCCTTAGCTTTGATACATCGCTGGAATACCACAGTGATGTAGGGAATGAGAACATTGCCCTTTAAATTCCAAAGGCAAAGAACAAATCTCCAAATTCTCAATGTTTGTGGAGTGAATTCTTACAAGAGTTAAGCTTTTTCCTGCTTTCCCTCCTAAATTTTTTGATGTTACGCAAAATAATGGCAGTCGTAGACACGGGGCAAAAATTAGTCTTTTTATTTATTCTTATGTTGACAGCACTTTGAACTGAGTTCTGAGTATTATGCGTTCAGTTTCAATTTGTAAAGATGAACATCTGAGTGTGGAACGACCTCCAGTTGAATGAGGGCTATCTATAACTCAGGAATCCTGTTTGTACCAAGCACTCAGTTTTTTAAAACCTGAAAAATAAAAGGAGGTAGAGGTGAAGAGATATGTGTATGAAGTGTATGTGTGTGTGTGCGTGTGTGTGTGTGTGTGTGTGTCTTTGTGTGTGAGACGGTGGGGGAGAGGGAGAGATTGAGACAGGGAGAGGGAGAATGCTAAACAGGCAAATGAGAGTGAAAAGACATAATCTTTGGAATCCATTAGCTTGAGTTCCAATCTTCACTATGTAAGCTTGGGCAAGTCATGCAGCTTCTCTGAGCCTTATCTGTGAAATGGGAGGATAACACTGAGTTGCAGGATTATGGGGATGTGATAGTTACCAACGCTGACCACCAAGTCTTGCTGTCCTCAACTCCATGTCCAAGAATAGAACAGCCCTTTCTTCTGGCTTCATGAGGTCTAGGTGGGCCATGAATTAGAAGCTGAGTGAACCTCATCACCTCTATGCTGAATATTTGATTTTCAATTCAAGGCCTCGCAGAGCTCTTTGACCTTCCATGTGGTACCGGACGGCTTTTAAGTTGGTAGCTGCCCCAGGGGCCTGGCCTCTGAGCATCAGAGATGAGCAGAGAGCCTTGCTGCTCTGAGCTATCTATGTCGATAGGCTGAAACTAAACCTTGGATGTTCCAAGCACTGAGATTTTCAGTTGTGCATTGTCATGGCATAGCCTAAGCTCTGCTGTGTCAGATGCATAAGACAGTCAAAGAGGTCGGGGTGCTTTTAGGGGAGGAGGCCACAAATGCTGCACAATGTTGCTTTTGCTGTGAAATTGATCTCCTATCTTTTAGAGAACACTGCAAACTCTCTCCTTACACTACCATCTGCCCTTAGGTACCCTCCTCTCTTGAAGTCTCTGGTAGATCCAAGCTCGTGTGAGGACAGAGAACAAAATTGACTTTCCAATAGGAGCCTAGAGTCAACACAAGTAATTTGGTTATTGGGTGGAGACAAGTTAAATTAAACCCTTGTGGTAAGCCTGTGACAATGCAAATTCAGGTAAAATATGATTGTGGATGGGTCCCTCCTCTTCCCTATGTCTGTTCTCATTTCACTAACCTTGCAATAAAGTAGCCCCAGATTCTGTGCCATTAAAGTCATGGGAGCCCCCCACTGAAGATATGGGACCCTCTTCAGTGGCTGGCTTAATGGGTGGGTTTGGACCCCTCCTTATCACCAAATCCACAGAGAGGATGATGCAGATGGATGGCTGTCTTGCCTGGGTGAGGTGAGCCCTTCTCATCTTGCTGTACAAATCATCAAGGCCAGCTTTGCCAGTCCTAGGGAGCTTACAGTCGGGATAGAGAACAGCAAGCAGACGCGAACCATGCTGTCCGTGGTTGGCATGCACATTCATCAGCCTGCAAGGACTGAAGAACCTGCTCACAGCTGGCTGCTAAGAGAGCAGCCGAACGCCATTGTGAACACCAGTCATGCTCCTTCTATCACCTGTCACGTTTCACACCTGCTACATTAATCTTCCAAAAACATTGCTTTGATCATGTTACGTCTTGGCTCCAAAAATTCCATGGCTCTCCACCCTCTGCAGAACATAGGCAAACTCCCTCTCTGAGTTTGCTCAGGCTCTGTAACCACAGACTGTGTGGCTTAAATAAGAGAGGTTTACTGTCCCCCAGTTTTGGAGGCTGGGAGTCCAAGGTCAAGTTGCCAACAGTTTTGGTTTCTTCTGAGGCTGTGAGGGAAAATCCTTTCCAGGCCTCTCTCCCAGCTCCTGGTGGTTTGCTGGTGAACTTTGTTGTTCTTTGGTTTTAGCAGCATCACCCTGATCTCTGCCTTCAGTATCACATAGGCTTCTCTTTCTGTGTGTGTCTGTCTCTGTGCCCAAATTTATCTTTTGTATAAGGACACCAGTAATGTTGAATTAGGGCCCACCCTAATGACCTCATCTTAAATTGACTACATCGGCAAAGACCCTAATTCCAAGTAAGGTCATGTTCTGACGTATTGGGGGTTAGGACCTCAATGTATATTTTGCAGGGGACAGGGTTCAGCTCATAACACTCTCCTAGTCGACCAATCAAGGCACCTTTTCCATCCTTTCTTTACCATCTTGTACTCCAAACTTTGAGTTCCTTTCTGACTGTGCCTATTCTGAACAGACTGCTCAAATACTATCTTGCCTGGGAGACTCTGTCTTCCTTCTCATGTCTACCCATCCTTTAAGACCTAACTAAGTTGCTTTTATGGAGGTTTTCCTGGATTCCCCCAACCCTTGGTAACATACGTGAGCTTACTGAACTTGCTTTTTGCATGTACTACAGTTCAGGGAACTATCTGCAGACTTTCTTGCAATTCTTCTATCTGGCAGGGCTCTACCACACCTTACCTGGGCAAGAAAAACCTTTGCTCTGGGTCCTCCCTATGGGATGAGAGGTCCACAGAGCCAAGGGTACAAGACTGCCCAGAGACTGCATCACCGTCTAGAGTATTCTTCCTGCCCCCAACAGACCTCAGCCTGCTCCCAGGTCCCACCCTACATCATCCTCCTGAGAGTGAACCTCACCACTAGGGTCTCTACCCCAGACCTAAAGGTGGTCAAGGGATGCTGGAGGGGGTGGACAGAGCATGGGTGTGAGGCTGTGTAGACATGCATGGGAGGCCCTAAGGGTGGGGGACAGAGCCAGCCAAGGGGAAAGGAGGGCCATGATCACGCTCTAGGGCTAGAAGCTGGGTCTTCTCACGTCAATGCCTCCAAGGAAAAAGAGAAGTCTAGATTCCAGTCTGGCCTTCCAAGTCATTATGGAGGTATATTTGTCAAGGTGGAAGAATAGAACATATTCTATTCAACAGTTTGTATGCTTAATTGATAACTTTAAAATATTTAACCTATTATACCTGGGCCTCCATTTGTACTTTTGTTCAGGGGGTCCAGCAAAAGTTAGGGATGGGCGTGCTCCAGGTAACCCTTTCCACCCTGTGTCTGATTGTGAATTTCAACCTGTTCTTTTTACAATGAGGGCAAGCTGAAGTTTGTCCTTCCTGACCCTTCAGCATTTTTTTTAGATGTTCCTGTTTAGTCTTGATATAATCATGCTTCTGCTTTCCTATTTTGTGCTGATGATAATAAAGTGTTTCCATCAGAGTATAGAGTTATCCCAACAAAAAGACTTAGAATGAGCCAGTGGGACAAGGATCATAGATCCCAAAACATACTTTCATAGTCAAAATATCTCCTGACAAAGGAAGAGGAAGTGTATGTTCAGGCGAAGGGCTTAGTGGGAGGAGAGCTGATGGTGTCTCTCCATGGCAAGGCTTCAGTCTCCCCACACACACCTGCTTGTGTTTGGCGTGGGAATAGATGCCCATTCCTTCTCACAGATGGCTCTCACTGAAAGATCTGATGGTGATGGGGCCTGTGCAGGAAATGTCTCTCATGGCCCCAATGACAAGGAAGCTATTGCCACTCTTCTGTGAGTAGAGAGAGGATTGCCCAGTGGGCAGGAATATCACTACCCTCAATCTATTTGGAAATTTTCAAAGGTAGATGAGATGCCTGAAAATTAATGCAAAAGGTATATATTAACAAAAGTCATTTGGTCAGATATAAACACATCTTGGTTCTTTCTTTCTGCACTTGGGTGGAGATTGTGGCTTTTCCTTTCTCCTGCCCTAATGCTGCCCTCTCACCTGGGAGGGAGGAGATTGTGGCTTTTCCTTTCTCCTGTCCTAATGCTGCCCTCTCACCTGGGAGGGCAGCCAAGTCTTCCTGGTGGTTCACACCACCTTCTGGTTTCCATAGGCATCCTGCCTGAAGGTTGTCCTCCCACATCCTCCCTTCCCCCTCAGGGGCATAATAAATTAGTTCCTATTTCCCCTTGTGGTACATCTGTGACAGCTAAATTAACTTCACTTCCAAAAATTCATTTGGGCAAAAGCATCCTCTGTCACCCTTTTCTTCTCTTGTTTTCGCTTCAAAATCTCATCCAAATGCTTCAGCAAAACCTTTCTTCTTTTTCTCTTTCTATTCTATTCTATTTGTGGATCAAAATTTTACTCCTATTATGATTTAAGTAGAAGAGCAGCACACCCTTTTGAAGAATGTTAGGAATGAAAAATAGCTTCTTTTATATATTTGGTACAAAATATGTCTTGATCTTGTCCTCCGTGGCTGGCTCTGAGCTAGTTAAATGCAACTTCATTTATTGAGAAGCACATAGAGTCCTGGAGATATTTTAGAAGAGTTGTTTGTCAGTTCCACCAGTCAACTGCTAAGTAAATGTTATGATTATTTTTTATAATACCACCATAATGTAAGGGTTTTGAAATAACAATACAGGAAAGGTAATGAAGAACTATCAGTCTCTAAGTCAGGAGTTTTGAATCTGAGGAAAATAGACTTTCAGGTATCTAAGAAATTGTAAGCAAAAATTTGAGGGTAGGTACACATATTAATCATTAATTTTACTTTATGTGGCAGATTACAATTTGCCCAGTCAATACTCACCTCTTTTCTTCCTTAGCCACAGAACCCTTTTTTTACTAAGAATAACAATAAGTCCAGCTATAAAATCCAAATTTCTCAGCCTTCACTGTAAGTTGGTGTGGCTGTGCCTGAATTCTAGACACTGAAATTTAAGCAGGAGATGATGGGTGGGGCTTCCAGGAAAGCACCTTAAAGGAAGGGAGAGCGACTGGCATATTCCTTCTGGTCCTTTCACCTTTATCCTTCTTCCTGCTTGGAATGCAGACATGATGGCTACACTCCAGCAGTCATATTGGACCAGGAGGTAGCCTTGAAGTTGGAAGCCACTCACCAAGGATGGTGAATTGGAACTTTAGAAGGAGCCTGGGACTGCTTCTTTAAACTTGTTTATGTAGGATAAAAATAATCTCTATCTTCTTTAAGCTGCTGACATATGACTTCTGTCTTATGGAGTTCAATCTAATACTAGCTGATATGCTCCACTGCAGTCAAGTGCAGGAAATATCACATTATTTTTCTAAATCAATGTGAAATGAATTTCACGTGCCACTAAGCTGATTGGTAAGAAATTCAGCAGGGAAATATCATGCATATCTCTGGGCTTCCTGTTATGCCCAGGAAATGTGGTGAAAGCTTCTGATATTTGGCTCATCAGGATGTTTGCTACCATGCCCAGAGAATGGAAGGTAAAGTGGAAAAACAAAAAGGTTTAAAATGGAAGAGTTTTGATCTCGATGTGGGAGAAAGAAGGAAATCAGAACCTACCAGATGGATGTATAGACAATGCCTTGATACATTTGACAGCAGTAGCATGACTTATGAGAAAAATGGTCTCAATGAAAAGACAACTTATGCTACTGATTTTTGTCTTTTAAGTAAGCAAAAATTATTATAGATTTCACTATATCACAGTTATATAAAAAAAGGTAGACGTAGCTCGTAAACAGATATCTGACCTCTTGCAATCTGAAGTCAGGGATGAAAAGGAGTTTGATGGGAATAATACATGTATGACAGTCCTTATACAAATCAAGCACTGGCCTCTCACTTGAAATTGAGTAACAAATTTTACACCCCAAATATTTTGAACTACTGCTGAGTCTAAGCATGGTGTGTACCAGTCCCAATTTCTAATCATTTTAACGCAATCAACGACTGATGCTCAGATTACTCTCCCTCTGTTTTCCTATCTGTAAAATGGCCATGGAGGCATTCACCTCCACCCCTATAGAGGCCTGATCAGCAACAGTGATTTAATGCACTTTGGGTGTGGTGGAACAAGAGAGCCACAGAGGCAGGCTCTGTTGTCGCCAATGTTACAGTAATGAGGACTGCCTGGGGCCCGGGTATGTGTGAACTCATAGAGGTCACATTCTGACAGGCTAGCTCCCCGGCACTTTTTGCCTGGCACTTGCACCTGCCCAGGGAATGGGTTAAGGAGTTCAGGCTTGTTTGGGTTTGCAGCAGGTAATGATAGTTTCACGGCAGCTTGTGTTTTTGAATTGGGAGTTGGGTTTTAAGCGTTCACATGTGATTAATTTGTCATTGTGACTCATTCCCCTGCCTGCAGAGCTGAGAACCAAGTCTGAAATACAAGAAATTTGAATTGCTTTTTTTTGTTCCCGGCAAAGATGTCCAATGGCTTTATTTTCTCTAAGTGCTACCTACGGTCACACTGAAAGAAAACCCAAGTGGGGTCATTCTGAGTCAACCACTTCATCCTTTTATTTCTTTTCAGGGTACTGTATTTTACAAAAAAGGAAATTAGTCAACTGAACAGGCTCGCTAACACAGTACACTGGAAGATTGCAAGGGAAGTCATGGATGAGTCAGGAAATTATCTTAAACTCACGTTTTTGGATAAGGGAGAAATACATTCAAAGAGCACACACTTGATCTCTACTAACTGAGTCTGAGTTGTCAGACTTGGTCGACGGCTGGGTCCCCAGGTCCTGAGATGATGTGAGAAGAAGCAGGATGGGCTGCGATGGGCCAAGAGCTGCCAGGAATGTCCCCTCCTCCTCTTCCCACACAGTCTTTCCTCGTGGTGTCTGCTGTCTCCTGACTACAGGAGTGTGTTCAAAGGCAGAGTCCCTGGAGCATGCTGAGCTGTAGAGCACTTTAGCATGAAAGGATAGAAAGTAGTAGAAAGAACTGGCTTTTCTGCGCTCAGGTCTACTGTGATCTGTAAACCACTCGGTGGATCCAGAGCTTTATTCGTCCCATCCCACCTGCACAGTGTGATGTCTTCCTTTCCTGGGACCACAGGGCACACACGTCCCTCCATGAAAAGGGCTGTGCTGGAATCAGCCGGGCCGGAAGACAGCCAGGCCAGCTGGCCAGGGTGTTGCAAGGTATGAGTTAGAGGTGAGTGGACCCGGGTGACTTATGAGTAGGCAAATTGTACATGTTTACGATATCAGGTAGAAGGAGGAATGCAGAAAGGATAAAAAGGAGCATTGAGAGAGAGCAGAAACAGTCGGTGCCCTGCTCACAGCCCGTATCTCAGGCTTGACTTTCTCTGGATGCTGGGGAGCTGAGCCCCTGCAAGAAGAGGGCCGGAGTGCCCTGCAGTTAGCGATGCCCCCCCCCCCCAATACCCTGGGAACTGGCTTTAGCCAATGAGTGACAAGATCTGGTGGACAATTGCTTGGGTTGGAATGACTCAGAGGCAAGCATTCTAGAGGGTTCCCCAGAGGCTTCCCCAGGTAACCTACTCAATAATGCACAGTCCAACCAGGCATGTACTGATAAAACCTTAACAACTGGCTCTCCAGAAGAGCACAAGTATCTGCATTCGTAGCCTTTGCTGGTTCCCACGATGCAAATGCTCCCACCCTGGCTGAATTGGAGGTGGCAGCTGTGTCAGTGCCACCCTAAGGGGTCAGCAGCCTCGGGAGCTGGCTGATAGGAAAACGTGCTAAAATAGGGAGGCAGGAGTGTTAGCAGTGCCTTTGTTTTGATACAGTTTATGTAATTGCATGTTGATATCACAATTTTTAATAATAGCTCACCTTAACAACTGGCTTGCAAAACGCTGAAAATTTAACAAGCCTGCTCCCTGTTTTCTTCCCATCCCCTGTCTGTCTTCACTCCCCTGCCCCTCCAGGGGACGCTTCCTCAATTAATGATTCACATTCACACCCTGCTCCATGGGGAAGAAGAAATCCCCCTGCAGAAAACGAGCCCTCGTGGCTGCTTCATCCACACTTAGACCAAGCTGACCTCAGAGTTAGGCCTCGACCCCCGACTCCTGCTGTCTTCCAACTGGGACTTTCAATAGTCCCTTGTGTGCCTCCTCTCATCTCCTGAGACAAAGCGGGTGGGACCCATCCCTCTTCTCTGGTTCTGTTTCTGTTTCTTAGAAATATGGGGAGCCTCCATCATCCTGATGGGCTGGGTACCACTCTGTGGCCCTCCTCCCCCTGCATCTAGTCACAAGTGCTACCACGAGGCCCTGCATCTGGGAGATATCAGAGGGTGAGTGTGTATGAGTGTGTAAGTGTGTGAGCATGTGTGAGCATAAGAGTGTGTGCACAAGTGTATATGTGTGAGTGTGTATGTGTGTGTGTGTGTATCTGTGAGGGTAAGTTTGTATGAGTGTATAGGAGTCTGTATGTGTGTATACATGTATTTGTGCAACCATCTGTGTATACGTGTGTGAGTGCAAGTGTATGTATGAGGGTGTGTGTATGTAAACGTGTGCTTGTGTGACTATCGGTATATATGTGTGTGAGTGCATATGTATAACTGTGTATTGTGTGCGTGTATCAGAGTGAGTGTGAGTGCAGGTGTGTGTGTGTGTGACTGTGTGTGAGTGAGTGTTTACATGTGTGTGTGGTGTCAGCACCTCTAGCAACAGCATCCTGCTGCTGTTTTTCTTGGGGGTGCCACCCTCACACCCTACGTGGTTACTGCAGAGCTGCTAGTCAAGGTGGCCTGACCCCACATGGACAGAGAAGGGAGCTGGGGTTGGGCCCTGGGGCTGGGGTGGCTGACCAGTGCCTCTGTCCGTGGCCACAGTGGCTGACTTGGGGAAACAGGAGGCATGAACAGGGCTCCTACCCTGACTGATATGGAGTCTCAGATGGAGGGCTGTAAGACACAGAATATCCTTGTGGAATTTTCTGCTCAGGAGAGAGAAGATTGGGGCTATAGTTAGGAGCTGCTTAGCAGCGGTTTCTCTGGTAAAGAGAACAGTGCCACTGTGCTAGGCAAAGTGGGGGGAGCAGCAGTTCTGCAGAAAGGGGGAGGGGCATTAGGATGTGTCAGCTGCTTCCCAAGGCCTTCAGGGCTTTCCCAGGAACCTGGGCTCATACAGCTACTTGCCCTGTGAGAGATGGTTGTGGTCAGCATCTGAGAGGGCTCAGGGGCAGTGAATTGTGCCCCTGGATGGGTGCTAACTTCTCTTCCTGGGAGGGGACACAGCAGGGATGAGATGGGACCGAGGAGACACCAGATCCTGAGTGCCTCCCCAATGCTTCCGTGAGATTCTGCCTTGGGGCGTTGGATACATTCCACACTGTCCATGCTCAGAATTCCCAGGGACCTCAGGACCCCTGACCCCAAGGGATCTGGAAGCTAGTTTCATGGCTGCCTGCAACGAGGGGCAGGCTCCCCCCGATACGCCTGGTCCATCGACCTGGCTTTGGAAGACCAGGTGCCATGAGCAAGGATCCTCAGTACCTGCCCTCTGGTAGGCTGCAGGGAGGCATGCAGCTTTGAAGGGCAGTAGTGGCAGAGGCTGGAGGGGAGCCTTCCATCCCATACGTGAGCCACCTGTGCCACCTGTACTGTCATGGCTCAGAGCTATCCCATGTGGTCCTCAGGCCCTTCCTGAGATGCATGCTTCTTAATGCCATTTTACAAATGCCTTTCCTGCTTGACTCAGTGAGGGTGAAAAGTGTTGTTTGCAAATACAGCCTCAATTAAATAACTGTATTGAAGAGGGGCCCCTGTTGTCCCATCATAGAACACACCCCCGGCTGTGGCCTGCAGGCAAAGGGCAGGTTAGGTCTCGGTCACTCAGCTGTGACTGGTGGAGGAGCAAGAGCCTGGGCTGTTGCTAAGAGACAGAACCTGCAAGGACATTGACTCAACAAGATTCCTTCCCCGAGTCTGTGTATTGGACTGATCCAAGAACCAGGGTGACAATGGAGAAGGATGGATACTTAGAACAAAGAATTCCATGGAATCTGAGAAGCACATGATGTCTTATCATATTATCAAAAGCAATGTATTCTGAGCACTTTCTGTGTGCCAGACACATGACACTACATCACTGAACTATTACAGCCCCTGAAAAACTAATAAAAAAGCCATTAGTATCCCCGGGGGTCTAGATGAGGCCCCTAACTTAGGTAACCTCAGGCACGCAAAGGTGACAAAGTAACAAGCTAGTCAGTGGGAGAGGTAAGAATTAATTAAGTGTGGTCCCAATCCAGAGTCACCTCTGTGGGAGGGACATGGGAATCTACATTTTAACCACCATCTCAGAAGGTTGGTTGTGTACCTCAGTTGGAGGACCACAGCTTTATTTGGAGAGCGAGATCACTATATTGTGAAACCTGCCTTCATTTTTACATATGTTGTCTGCCTCTGATTTCTAAGGAATGCACACTTTGAGAGCCTGCCCAGTGCCACCTGACTCGGCAGTGGCATCCCCGAGTCCCTCACCTGCAGCACCTTTGGGGTGCTCTCTGGCCCTCTTCAGCCTTCCCTGGGGTCTGTTTTCTGAATGTTTGTCTCACATATGCTGCTTGGTTGTGAGAAAACCTTGATGAACTCAGCATGCCCTTGAACATGTTTCCAGTTGTCCAGAATCAATTATAGAGAACATGGGGTGAGTTGTGAGAGCCACTCTGTTTGCACCCGGCACACAGAATGCTCCGCAGAAAACTGTCAACTGTTGATCACACCATTTGTTTTGTTCCCAGAGTGAAAAGAACAGAACATACAGGTGGACAGACCTGTAGGGGCAACTACGTCATTTCAGACAAAAACAAGCTGTTTCTGACACATTCAAATACTAGATGATTGTGAGTTCCAGGGACTATTTTGCTCTCTTTCTGTTTGTCAAAACAAAAACTTTCATTCTCTTGAATTGAAAGAGATTGAAAAGATTGAAAACATGTCTTCAAGCCTGCTTTCTCTGTGTAACGGAATAGCTGATTGGGGAGAAAACACATTTTAAATGTGTATTTTATCCCTGCTCTACAGATGGCCAGGCATCTGACACCAGGTCTCAGTATCACTGGGCTGCATCCCCTTCTCTTTGGCTGAAGCCTCATCACTTCAGTGAACACAAGATGCCCTGTAGCCTCACGTCTTTCTTCTCTATTTGCGTTGTTTCCAATTTTTTGTTCTGTTTCATTTCCAGTTTCCTCTCCCAGCTCCCTCTGGCCACTGCTTCAGACTGGCATCTTTGGCTACCCCTGGGGTCGCCATGAGGGGGCAGGGCCAGCTGGAGTCCTGTGGGTCTGGGGTGGCCCTGGGTATTGGATGGCCTCAGCCTTCCCCCTGTTGATCTTGCCTTTCCTGTCATCATGTGTTATCACATTTACAAGGGTCTCTCTTGGGGTCTCCTCACTTTACCTTCAAAATAAGGATTTTATGTTGTCTCTATTTTATGGAGAATCTGTGAAATCAAGTAAGTGACTTGCTTATGTTTACACAGTTAGTTAGTAGCCGAGTTCAGCCTCTACCCTAGATCATGTTGGCTCCAATCTTGCTTTTATGTTGTTACAATTCTTATTTCCCTCAAACCCTTTGATTTACTCTGTCTCTTCCCCCTTCCCACGCAAACTGAGGTCCCTGCCAAGGGCTGGGAATGGGAGTTACACACTGATAACCAGAAGCACTTTGGATGTGACCTTGGGCTCTTCAAAGGAACACTGAGTGATTTTGCTCAGGGAGAGTGGAGGGGGTAAGCCATCTCTCCATTCTCTTTCATTGGAGCTGGCTGGAATCTGCTCCTGTTGACTTCCTTGTAGATGGAACCTCCTTTGCCGATCAACTTCAGGCCTGGGGTTTCATTTCTGCTCCAGGCCTGTCCCCTTGCTGCCCATGCTTGTGGTCAGGATGAGTTTGCAGTGAACTGCCCCAGAACAGAAATGGAAGGGAGGGCTGCCAGGGAGACACGGCAGGAGGTGTGCTAAGCCTGAGGCACAGGGTACCATCAGAAGAGGCTCTGGACCTGGGGACTTGGAGATGTGGGTGGAGCACATGTGAGAAGCTGGAAGAGGTGGGATATAGCTTTCTGGACATGACTGAGCCCTGTAATGAAGGATGGGAGGGAAGTTTCGGGAGCCCGCCAGGCAATGGAGGCGGGTGGGCAAGACCACCTTCCAAAGTCAAACAGAAGGTACTGTGCGCTCCCTTGGAAGCAGGCTTAGAGAATGACAAGGAACACTGGCATTCTCAGAGAGGACACAGAACTTTCTCTGCCTTTGCGCTTGTTTGTTTTTGTTCCAGACAACAGTTCTCAATTCTCCAACACCAACTGTGTGTCCAATGATTCAATTCAATTCTGACATTAATTAGAGTTAACACAGACTCTACAGTCTGAGGGCTCAGAGCAACAAGACTGTGCTCACTTCAGATGCTGGACACCAGTCCCAGGAATCACTCACACTTCTAATCTGCCAGCTATAAATTTGGAGGCTCCCAAAACACTACTCAGGTTCAATAATTCCCAGGGACTACTCTCAAAATTCAGAAAAGTGCTTTTCTTACTATTACTTGTTCATTGTAAAGGAAAAACTTAGGAACAGCCCTATGGAAGAGATGCATAGGGCAAGGTATGGGTGGGTGGTGGTGTGGAGCCTCCACGCCCTGTCCAGGCACACCCCCGTCCCAGCACATCAATGTGTTCTCTAACCCTGAGTTTGCTGAACCCTTTAATTTAGGGGCTTTTATGGAGGTTTTATCATACGGACAAGATTGATTATATCATCAGGCATTGTCACATAACTCAATATCGAGCCCCTCTCTTAATTTTATTTCTTATTATACCACAGCACTATATCCAGAAGAGATCGGAAGCCCTATAAGCAGAAGGCAGTTTCCTGATTTTACCCCAGCACGAGGCAGAACCCCTTTGTTACCAGTGTGACTGAGGGGGCTGCATGGCTGGTGGCTGGGCAGGCCCACCCTTATTTCCAGGTGAGACAGACATTGCAAAGGGCAGGGAGTGCCCGAGAGGACTTTGAGGCCCTGCTGCCTGCCTGAGAGACCCTGAGGGTGAGCAGCTGGCTCTCTCAGAGGGGTCCTCAGTCCCCCACCAACCCTTGCTTAGGTCTGGTCACATCTTGGCCTCCACTAGTCCTGCCTCGGGCTCTGGGCCTGCCTGTATCTTCTCCTCTCTGGAGTGGTGGGTGAGGCACTAACATGGGAAGCCACTCAAGGCATCACATCGGGAAGGCTACCTTGGAAGACGCTTGGTGTCCAATTCTTAATATTTGGGGGCTTGGGAGGACAAAGTGGGACTCTGTGAGTGTGTGTGTGTGTGAGAGATGGGCTTCTAGTTTGGGCTTTCTAGTTTGTAGCATTTACCAGCTTCCTCTATCATGCCAGAGTTCCAGCTACCAGTACGATGTTACCAAACACAGAGTTGGAACAAGGTATGCAAGAGTTCCCATTATAAAGTCTTTCCACCAGACAGATGCCACAGACACAAATAACCTGAAGATCACAGATGATACAGCATGGTGAAATAGAGGGGACAAGCTATCAGTATATATTAACTTGGATTTTAATATGATTTATTTAATGATCAGTGTATACATTTAAATTTTTAATAAAGCCATGCCGAACAACTGGTCCCCAAATTCATGAACGTTTGGCAAACAGCTCCAACAAATGGACACAAGCCAACCCAAGCTGCCACAGGGTCTCCCTGGCCGGCCATGCTGTGTAGTATGGTGAGCTCCCCTCCACCCTGACACTGGCCTCTGTCCTAAGGAAAATGAGAGGCTTTTTGGAGATGAAGACTATTTCACTGGGGTCCCCTTAGGTGAAATTTGCAAGAGTGTTGGAGGGCGTATATGAGGATCCTAGTGGCTTTGGGTGTGGCTTAGTATTTATTGGAGGAATTGGTCTCTGGGGCTTATACTTGAGGTCTCATGTGCAGTTTCATTTTTTAAAACTGTGGTATTAACATCTAATATTTGTTTATTGTTTATCCCATTAATGGCATTAAAATGTGCAGTGCACTGACATGATGGTGGGAGGGGAAACCTTAATTATTTTCTAAACATGTTCAGACATCTGTATGTGTACTCGCACACAGACACATACACGTATATGAGTACCTATATCTGGTGTGGAAGCTGGCAACCAAATTTCATGGTGCAGAAATGTACCTAGGTAATAATACTACCAAGAAAAATAGAGAAGCAATGACCATAAAACTCAGCCTCATGAGTCCTGTAGAAGGGAAGGGGATGTGACTTGGGGGGTGGGCCCATGGATTATCTGGGAAGGGTCTATCACAGGTCATGGGTGGTGGTTATAGCGTGTTTGTCTTACAATACTTCATTATGGAGATTGGTTCAAGATGGCAGAGTAGAAGGACATGCTCTCACTCCCTCTTGCAAGAGCAATGGAATCACATCTATCTGCTGAACAATCATCAACAGGAAGACATTGGAACTCACCAAAAAAGATACCCCACATCCAAAGACAAAGGAGAAGCCACAATGAGATGGTAGGAGGGGCACAATCACAATAAAAGCAAATCCCATAACTCCTGGGTGGGAGACTCACAAACTGGAGAACACATACGACAGAAGTCCACCAACTGGAGTGAAGGTTATGAGCCCCACGTCAGGCTTCCCAACCTGGGGGCCCAACAATGGGAGGAGAAATTCCTGGAGAATCAGACTTTGGAGGCTAGCGGGATTTGATTGCAGGACTCCGACAGGACTGCGGGAAACAGAGATTCCAACCTTGGAGGGCACACACAAAGTAGTGTGTGCATCAGGACCCAGGGGAAGGAGCAGTGACCCCATGGGAGACTGAATCAGACCTACATGCTAGTGTTGGAGGGTCTCCTGCAGAGGCGGGGTGTGGCTGTGGCTCAACGTGAGGACAAGAACACTGGCAGCAGAAGTTCTGGAAAGTATTCCTTGGCGTGAGCCCTCCCAGAGTCTGCCATTAGCATCATCAAAGAGCTGGGTAGTCTCCAGTGTTGGGTCACCTCAGGCCAAACAACGAACAGGGAGGGAACCCAGCCCCACCCATCAGCAGACAAGCGGACTAAAGTTTTACTGAGCTATGCCCAACAGAACAACACCCAGCTCTACCCACCACGAGTCCCTCCCATCAGGAAACTTGCACAAGTCTCTTAGATAGCCTCATCCACCAGAGGGCAGAGAACAGAAGTAAGAAGAACTACAATCTTGCAGCCTGTGGAACAAAAACCACATTCACAGAAAGAGACAAGATGAAAAGGCAGATGGCTATGTACAAAATGAAGGAATAAGATAAAACCCCAGAAAAACAACTAAATGAAGTGGAGATAGGAAACCTTCCAGAAAAATAATTCAGAATAACGATAGGGAAGATGATCTAGGACCTCAGAAAAAGAATGGAGGCAAAGATCGAGAAGTTGCAAGAAATATTTAACAAAGACCTAAAAGAATTATAGAACAAACACCTAGAATAATTAAAGAACAAACAAACAGAGGTGAACAATACAAAAACTGAAATGAAATACACTAGAAGGAATCAATAGCAGAATAACTGAGGCATAAGCATGGAAAAGTGACCTGGAAGACAGAATGGTGGAATTCACTGCCATGGAACAGAATAAAGAAAAAAGAATGAAAAGAAATGGAGACGTAAGAGACCTCTGAGACAACATTAAACACAACAACATTCTCATTATAGGGGTCCCAGAAGGAGAAGAGAGAGAAATGCCCTGAGAAAATATTTGAAGAGATTATGGTTGAAAACTTCCCTAACAAGGGAAAGGAAATAGCCACCTAAGTCCAGGAAATGCAGGGAGTCCCAGGCAGGATAAACCCAAACAGAAATTGAAAACTTCCCTAACAAGGGAAAGGAAATAGCCACCTAAGTCCAGGAAATGCAGGGAGTCCCAGGCAGGATAAACCCAAGGAGAAACACACTGAGACACATAGTAATCAAACTGACAAAAATTAAAGACAAAGAAAAATTATTGAAAGCAACAAGAGAAAAACAATAAATAACATACAAGGGAACTCGCATAAGGTTAGCAGCTGATTTCTCAGCAGAAACTCTACAACCCAAAAGGGAGTGGCATGATATATTTAAACTGATGAAAGGGAAGAACCTACACCCAAAATTACTCTACCGGGCAAGGATCTCATTCTGATTTGATGGAGAAATCAAAACTTTACAGACAAGCAAAAGCTAAGAGAATTCAGCACCACCAAACCAGCTCTACAAAAAATGCTAAAGGAACTTCTCTAAGTGGGAAACACAAGAGAAGAAAAGGACCTACAAAAACAAACCCATAACAATTAAGAAAATCGCTTGGTAATAAGAACATACATATCGATAATTACCTTAAATGTGAATGGATTAAATGCTCCAACCAAAAGACACAGGTTTGCTGAATGGATATAAAAACAAGACACATATATACTCTGTCTACAAGAGACCCACTTCAGACCTAGGGACACATACAGACTGAAAGTGAGGGAATGGAAAAAGATATTTCATGCAAATGGAAATCAAAAGAAATCTGGAGTAGCAATACTCATATCAGATAAAATAGACTTTAAAATAAAGAATGTTACAAGACACAAGGAAGGACACTACATAATTATCAAGGGACCAATCCAAGAAGAATATATAACAATAATAATTATATATGCACTCAACATAGGAGCACCCCAATAAATAAGGCAACTGCTAACAGCTATAAAAGAGGAAATCGACAGTAACACAGTAATAGTGGGGGACTTTAACACCTCACTTACACCAATGGACAGATCATCCAAAATGAAAATAAATAAGGAAACACAAGCTTTAAATGATACAATAGACCAGATAGAGTTAATTGATATATTTATAGGACATTCCATCCAAAAACAGCAGATTACACTTTCTTCTCAAGTGTACATGGAGCTTTCTCCAAGATAGACCACATCTTGGGTCACAAATCAAGCCTCAGTAAATTTAAGAAAATTGAAATCATATGAAGCATCGTTTCTGACCACAACACTATGAGATTAGAAATCAATTACAGGGAAAAAAATGTAAAAAACACAAACACATGGAGGCTAAACAATATATTACTGAATAAGCAACAGATCACTGAAGAAATCAAAGAGGAAATCAAAAAATACCTAGAGAAAAATAACAACAAAAACACGATGGTCCAAAACCTATGGGAGGCAGCAAAAGAAGTTCTAAGAGGGAAGTTTGTAGCAATACAAGCCTACCTCTAGAAACAAGAAAAATCTCAAACAAACAATCTAACCTTACACCTAAAGAAACTAGAGAAAGAAGAAAAAACAAAACCCAAAGTTAGGAGAAGGAAAGAAATCATAAAGATCAGAGCAGAAATAAATGAAATAGAAACAAAG
>NC_041222.1:87208088-87209208 GCF_002837175.3 Physeter macrocephalus
AAAACAATAGCAAAGATCAATAAAACTAAAAGCTGATTCTTTGAGAAGATCAACAAAATTGATAAACCATTAGCCAGACTCATCAGGAAAAAGAGCGACAGGACTCAAATCAGTAAAATTAGAAACAAAAAAGGAGAAATTACAACAGACACCACAGAAATACAAAGCATCCTAAGAGACTACTACAAGCAACTCTATGCCAATAAAATGGACAACCTGGAAGAAATGGACAAATTCTTAGAAAGATATAATCTTCCCAGACTGAACCAGGAAGAAATAGAAAATATGAACAGTCCAATCACAAGTAATGCAATTGAAACTGTGATTTAAAATCTTCCAACAGATCAGCTAGGTGGTATGTGACCACCTAGAGGGGTGGGATAGGGAGGGTGGGAGGGAGGGAGACACAAGAGGGAAGAGATATGGGAACAAATGTATATGTATAACTGATTCACTTTGTTATAAAGCAGAAACTAACACACCATTGTAAAGCAATTATACTCCAATAAAGATGTTAAAATAAAAAAGAAAAAAAAATTTTCCAACAAACAAAAGTCCAGGAGCTGGAGGAATCAGATTCCCTGACTTCAGACTATACTACACAGCTACAGTAATCAACACACTATGGTACTGGCACAAAGACAGAAATATAGATCAATGGAACAGGATAGGAAACACAGAGATAAACCCATGCACTTATGATCAACTAATCTATGACAAAGCAGGCAAGGATATACAATGGAGAAAAGAGAGTCTCTTCAATAAGTGGTGTTGGGAAGATTGGACAGCAACATGTAAAAGAATGAAATTAGAACCCTCCCTAACACCATACACAAAAATAAACTCAAAAAGACAAGACACTATAAAACTCTTAGAGGAAAACATAGGAAGAACACTCTTTGACATAAGTCACAGCAAGATCTTTTTTGATCCACCTCCTAGAGTAATGGAAATAAAAACAATAATAAACAAATGGGAACTAATGAAACTTAAAAGCTTTTGCCAGCAAAGGAAACTACAAACAAGACGAAAAGACAACCTTCAGAATGAGAGAAAGTATTTGCAAATGAATCAATGGACAAAGGATTAATCTCCAAAATATATAAATAGTTCATGCAGC
>NC_041222.1:87217677-87250264 GCF_002837175.3 Physeter macrocephalus
CCACTATGGAGAACAGTATGGAGGTTCCTTAAAAAACTAAAAATAGAATTACCATATGACCCAGCAATCCCACTACTGGGCATATACCCAGAGAAAACCATAATTCAAAAAGACACATGCACCCCAATGTTCATTGCAGTACTGTTTACAATAGCCAGGTCATGGAAGCAACCTAAATGCCCATTGACAGACAAATGGTTAAAGAAGATGTGATACATATACATACAATGGAATATTACTCAGCCATAAAAACGAACGAAATTGGGTCATTTGTAGAGACGTGGATGGATCTAGAGACTGTCATGCAGAGTGAAGTAAGTCAGAAAGAGAAAAACAAATATTGTATATTAACGCATATATGTGGAACCTAGAAAAATGGTACAAATGAATCGGTTTGCAGGGCAGAAATTGAGACACAGATGTAGAGAACAAATGTATGGACACCAAGGGGGGACAGCGGTGGGGTGTGGGGATGAATTGGGAGATTGGGATTGACATATATACACTAATATGTATAAAATAGATAACTAATAAGAACCTGCTGTATAAAAAAAATAAAATTCAAAACAAAAAACCCCAGGAGATTAAAAAACAATAAAAATACTTCATTAGCCTTCATGTTTGCTTTATGCAGCTTTCTGTACTTGTGGTATAGTTAACAATAGTTAAATTGTTAATTGTTCATAAGTTCATATGTATAAATATATGGTTATATTTATGTGTCTATTATATATACTTATATATGTGTATATAGGTATGTATGTATATATGTATGTATGTATATACACAGACATACACGCACACACATTATATAAGTACACTGTCTCTATTTAATCTGAGTTGGCAGAAGGTTTTGCTGCAGGGACCTGCTGTGGTAACCAGTTTGTCCAGGGGCTTTGGAGCCTTGCCAGGATGTGCCTAGGTGGCTTCTTTGAATGAGGGACCCTGGGATGCCCGATGGGGTGCTGCATAATGGAACTGGTCCCAGTGCTCCCCTTTCAAAAGGCACCCCGCTGCTGCTGGGACAGAGCCAGAGCGGGCTTCTCAGAAGCAGAATCAGCTTAGAGTTGCCCTGCGCCTCCCTCCCTGCAGAATTACCAAGCATGGGTCTGGCTGGGTTTCTGACCTAGCAAATCTGAGAATAGACTGCCCTGCCTGAAAGCAGGCCTTCTTCTAGAATGTGCACTGGAGCAGGCTGGGGGCCGGAGCAGCAGCTCCCCGTGGGCTGTCTGTGTTTCTGGCCCTACCCAGGGGAAGGGCCCGAGGAAGAGTGCACCGGAGACACACTGGCGTCTGCAGCTGCTTTCCAGTAAAGGGCTCTGGGCTCAAGGAAACCTCCGGCTCCTTCCTGTAAGGCAAGCAGTAGTTCTGAGGAGCAAGCTTTCGCTTTCTAGGCCTGGCTGGGACAGCTGTGTTTGGGGGCTGGGAAAACATTCCTGCTGTCCTGCCCAGAAACCAAAAATGATTGAGAAGGGGCTATGAGCCACTGGAAAATCAAATAAGAATCAAATCAAGGAATCCTGTTAGATCCCCAAGGGAAGAACATTGGCAACACCAACTTGGGTGGGCAGTGTGCCCTCAGGAGGTCCTGCCTGGTGCATGGCCCGTCGGTGACATCCCAGTACTGGTCACTCAGCAGAAAGGCCGTGGCAGAGCTGTGCCGGCTGACTGGACAGCGCCAGGGATAATGGATCTATTTTAAGCCACGTGTAAACTTAAATAAGGCAGTTTCCCTTTTCCTGACTGTTCCTGTAGAAAGGATTGTATCTGTATTGCCAGCTTTTCAGGGTTCCTGTAAAGAGTAAGATAGTGTTGTTTCGACATTATTTGAAGGTGAGGTGAATAACATTTTGGTGTTCTAATAGGACACAATATTTACAAGTAATTTTCTTTGAATTATTTTTTTGGCTGGTTTATTTCATCTGCAATTCTGCAGGTGAATAATATTCTATTTCACCATCGATTTGGCCAGATCTTTTGTTTAGCTTGGTTTGGTTTTTAAAAGCAAGAGAAGGGAACTGTTTTTTTATGGAGTTCCTCCTATGGACACATGGTGACCTAGAGGTTATGCCTGCATTAATTTTCTTTAATCACTCAACATGAGAACTTCTGTAAAAATAATGAAGGGTAAATGGTGGTTCTTAATTTATCTTTTTGCAGAAAAAAGTAATTTCTTACTTGATTTGTGGTTAAAGGATGTATTAGAAGCATTAAACTGTGTTAGAATTTATAGGTCATCTCTAAGCATTTTATCTGGCGTTTGGAACTTTAAGTATTTGGTGTGGAAGAAAAATCCAGACAGCAAATTCTTACGCGTGGATTCAAAGAATCACAGGGTATGAACTGCATTCTCCTCAACTTTGTGTCCTCATAATTACTCTTTTTTCTCTTTCAACTCCAGTGGGTTGAAATTCACTTTCCCACATTACACCTTTAGTCAATATTTGAAGGCTTATTTATGTAAATAGCAGAGACTGTCAGGACTCCCTGCAACCAAAAACCTGACCCCCAAATGCATCATGATAAACAGTCTCTGGCCAAAATAACAAACCGGCTTCGTGGAACATGCTTGCTCAGAACCGGCAAGAAAAGCGCCAGAAATATTAGCTTGACCTCTGCCTCCTCGTATGCACAGCCTGACCTTCGAAGATCAAACATTGCAGCAAATACACCCTTCATCTCATAACCCTCCTGCTTGTCACAGTTCCCTGTTATCACCAGAGGCCCTGGGCCAACCACGGGTTATGTCAGAAGAGGGTTGGGTGCAATCCCCAGGTCATTCTACCCCTGTGATGCTGGTGCAGAACACCTTCCCCCCTGGACATTCTGTTGGTGTGATCTTCTGAGTTTTGCTTGAGTTCGACTTTACCAAAGTAAACTCAAACAGAGGCTTAAAAACATGATAAAATATCTCATTTTCCTATATGGGGCTAAAGATACACAGGGGAGAAGGAACAATTTAATTATTATAAAAAGTCAGAACCCTTTTAGTGTTAATATTAATGAAATAATAGTAACAATAATGAGGATAGGCCCGTGTAAGAACGACGAGGCTGCCCTGTCACTTGCTCCAGGTGACACTTTTCTGACAATGTAGAAGCCAAAGGAATGGACACTGTCTGGAGGGTCCCAGGCAGCAGAGTGAAGCCCTGCCATCTGGATATCAGGGTGTCATTAGGTGTTTTGCATTAGCTGTGAACCTGGGGGGCTGCAGTCAGGTTCATTTTCTGCAGGGTCGTGCCTAGTGGTTCCTTCTGACCCCAGGGCCACTTTGCAGGGTTTTCTGTGTCTGCATTCAAGTAACAGATGAGACACTGATAATACACGCTTGTATCCTTCACAGAGATTCATGGTCTGTCTTTGCAAAACTGCCCTGTGTTTTTTTTTGGAACATGCACAGAGGTGGTTCCAAGATTCTCTTATAAAAGAAATTCTTTAGTAAAACTTTTTATTAGGAAATTAATCTAAACAAAATTCCAACAATGGTGGAAAGGATAAAAATAATTACTCTGTATCCCAAGACAAGCTGAACATCTGGGTTATTACCATTGGTTTGGGTCCAATACCAACCACCTCGCCTCCCCTATCCCGCGCCCCAGAACCCCTTGCTTTGCATGCTTCTCTCTGGGAGGGACTACAAAGGCCAAGTGCCTAAATACTTAGCTATTTCATTCCAGGGCACATTCCTTTCCTTGTGATCACTGATGCCAAAGGAAAGTGGGAAGGGTGGACTCTCAGCCTCTGATGGGGATGCGGTCCAGAGATTGAATTAGTTACCATTCTGCCCTTACAATGAACATCGTTACCATAGAAACCCAGCAGAAAGACAACCAAGAGTCTGGCTGACCCAGGCAAATGAATGTTTTTCCTTACTGCTTGCAGTGACCCTGTTAAATTCTTCCTGTTTCTCTCTGTTGGGGTGGCAGGAGCTGTAACAAAATTCATTTATCACCCTATCTTCACATGTCAGACTGACAAGACCCCCTGTGTTTGTTGATACAAGCCGGCTACATAACAGCATCTCACAGCTGCCATCCCATAACACCTGCTTACTTGCAACAGGTGCTCTGTTTTAAGACCCAAACCCCAGAACCTGGATTTACACGGGGGCCAGCTGCTTAATTTTTGTTTGGCTGTTTTTCATCTATGGAATGGTGGCCCTCTGGGGAGATTGGTACTTTTGAAACCTTATCCTCACCTAAAGAACACTACCAGAATTTTCCTTTTGCTGTGGGCCGCAAGTGCCACAGAGAAGGATAAGAAAAGGATTTGGGCCACTTGCCTCAGCTTTGAGACCAAAATGCTAAGCCAACCAGGCCAGCGTGTGAGCTGCTGGCATTTCAGGAATGTACACACTAAGAATACAAGTGTTGAATGCATTTGACTAGTGAATGTATGTTACCCCAGTTGGCAGAGTTTGGGTAACAATGAAAGTGGCAAATAGAACCTGGCTTTTTCTATTCAACTTTGCATAACAGAGTGTGTTAGCTTAAAAATGTCAATGGTGAACATTGCCATATACATCTATTCCCAAGAAAAATACTGTGGGCAGATTCTCTTCTGGGAGAAACTTCTGGTGAAGAAAAACTTGATTTGGGTGCTACTCATCCTGCTATTTAAGTCAAGAAGGAAGTTTTAATAGCAAAAAAGAAGCATTTTGTAATATTCCTACCTACTCAAAGCTCAGATTCTCCCACAAAGTCTCGTATGTTGTTTGTGACCCAGGCTTTCTTGTTCTTGGGGCTTTTGACAAGGGGCTATTTATGCCACTTGGGTGATGCAGAAATATACGTTTTCTTTTTTCAAATGTAAAAATGCCACAAATTC
Source organism: Physeter macrocephalus (assembly GCF_002837175.3). Classification (NCBI taxonomy): domain Eukaryota; kingdom Metazoa; phylum Chordata; class Mammalia; order Artiodactyla; family Physeteridae; genus Physeter; species Physeter macrocephalus. The sequence goes on from NC_041222.1 coordinate 87,222,505, forward strand.
ATGGAAAACCAGGAAAGCATAGGAAAGTAACTAAGAATATGCATAATTGATATATATATATATTATCCCAACCTAAAATGATGATTCTACATATTTTGGTGTGTTAACTCCTCTCAGGGGAGACTTAGGGATCACGACAAACTTCCTGGCTGAGTTGTGGTGACAGCCAGGGTCAGAAAAAGAGAGATAATCAACAAAAACCTACTGTGCAGCACAGGGAACTCTATTCAGTACTCTGTAATAACCTATATGGGAAAAGAATCTGAAAAAGAATAGATAAATACATGTATATGCATAACTGAATCACTTTGCTGTACACCTGAAACTAACACAACACTGTAAATCAACTATATTCCAGTATAAAATAAAAATTTTAAAAATGCATAATAGAGTGGATATCATAACAAAAAACAAAAATGAGAAAAGAGAAGGCGGCTTGGCTGGGTGTTTCACAAGCAGCAGGGGTGAGGCCATTGGTGAGGTCTCTTGGTGAAACCAAGTGCTTGAATAATCTGTTTTTATCAGAGTAAACTAGAAAAAATCAAACCTTAGTGCTTGCCTGGGTAGAGCATCTGTTTCTCAGGGAACTGAGAAGAAAACACATGGGCACTCTGGACTGGGGTCACAGAAGGGTCCCTCCCCCTTGGAGGCCACCCTTCCCCTTGGAGCTCAAAAGCTTCCAGGATTCCACAGGAAACAAGTGGTTGCCCTCAGTATCCTCCCGTATTTTGTGAGGTGGAGATGGGAAAGGCAGGAGGATCCGTGAGATGGACAGTGACAACTCTATCCACCCCACGGGCAGCTGGAAGACTTGGCTGGAGCACCCTGTGGATGCAAGGCCACGGATGGGGGGTGGTCATAGACTGGGAGGGGCCTTGGGGCCTGGTTTTCGAAGAGCAAGCTTCCCTGAACTTCTTGTTTGCCCTCCTTACAGGGGGTGGGGGTGGGACCCGAACCCCCATGGTGAGTTCACCAGCTTCATGGCTTAAAGACTCCTGCTCTATAGCTGCAGCCTGGCTCCACCTCAGGCCTGCAGATGACTCTGGTCATCTCCTTTTGGTGACTATCTACATGGCCAAGTCTAAACACTGGGTCTCCTTGCCACACCAACCCACCTCCTCTGTCTTCTGCTATCTGCTTCTTGTTGATGGCAGCTGCATCCTTCTGGAGGCTTTACCTCTCACCACCCCCATCCCCAACCAATAATCGATAAATCCTTTCATCTCTACCTCCAGAATATAACAAGGACCCTGCCCTTCCTAGATTCCTGCCTCCTGTCTTTACTCAAACATTGCCTCTCGATGGGACCTACTCTACCTTATTTAAAATCACCTCTCCATCTTGACTCCTCGGACTATGCTTTCTTTTCACTTTTTTCCATAGCACCACCAACTTATCCCATAGGTGTCATCTGTCCTATCCAGAGGCAGCCCATTTCTCTACCTCTTGATTCTGGTTTAGGTCTGTGAGTTCTTTGACCAATAAAGTATGGCAGAAGTGATGCTATGCAACTTTCAGGCTAAGCCTTGAAGAAGACTGGCAGCTTTGGCTTCCTTCCTCATGGAAAACTTGCTGAGAGATGATCTCCACTGGAACTCAGCCTCTTTCCCTGGGAAGCTCCAGTCTCACGCAAAGACCCCATATATGCCTCTACTCAACAGCCCCAGCTGAGCTCCTGACTTCCAGCTTACATCCACCTGCAGCCATGAGAGTGGGCCACCTTGGACATCCGGTTCCAGGAGTTCCCAGACACTCATGGTACCAATGTTGGTGTGTGGAGCAGAAGTGCCCAACTGAGCCTAGCTGACCCAATGAATCATGAGTGGTTGCTTTTTTAAGACACCCAGCTTGAGGGTGTTTTTTGCATAGCAACAGATAACTAATATGGATACTATGTAATTTATGTACATATTATGCTTATCTTTATCATCTGTTCCCCTTGACTCTCCTCATAGTTGGAATACAATCTCCACAGGGCTGAGATCTTTGTTTTGCTCACCAATGTATCATAAGCACCCACAACAATACCTGGAGCTTAATATGTTTATGGAACAAATGGATAAACTGTGGGTTTGAGCTAATTTTTTGTTCTTATTGTTATTTTAAGGGAAGATTCCTAGAGTCATAATTTACTCATTTTTTAAAAAATGTAGGATTGAATATTGAATTTTTTTTCAGAATTTATCGTATCAATATATCATTTTACTTATTGATGTGGGGCATTATATTAATACATTTCTTAATCTTGTGTTTCTGTTATATATCTGACTTAATCTCCAGGGATTACTCTTATAATGAGCTACATAATTTGATCTCCTTTTTCTTTTGGTAGGAATCTTATATGTATGCTTTTTATTTAAAGGGGTCTGTCTTTATTTATCCTCTCATTTTAAAAAGATAGTTTGGTTTTTGTGTTTTATATGCTTCATAAAATGAAGTGATATGATTTCCCTTATAGCATTGGTATAATAATAATAATATAAAGAATACAAAAAGGAACAGCAAACCTGAGCAGCTTACCCAGAGTCATGCTGCCAGCGATTGGCAGAGCTGCAACTCATTTCTTTGAATGAGTTGTTCTGGAAATAAGCCCTTCCTTGTAGATGATTTTTAAGAAATGTTAAAAATATGCCAGCTGCTATAAAATCAATAAAGCCATTTTATTCAAAGAACTGTGCAGATACAACACAAATCAGAATGGAGGAGAAAAATTTTCTTTGACAGTGGTTCACCTTGCCTTTTTCGTTTCAGAGTGAAGAGCAGTGGAGCTTCCTCTGAGATCCTGGAGTGTTTCTGCATCTGGAAACTCTCTCCTGCAATGAGGCTGAGATGGATGTTTCATCGTTATACCTACTATCCATACTTTAGAGCCAGACTGCCTGGGAACTAATTTTGTAGTTGACCAGTTGCATTACCTTGGGGAAATTCATCTCCAAGGATTTGCTTTCTCATCTATAAAATGTCAGTGGTTATAATGCCTGCCTCCGGGACTAATGAGATCGTCCACTGGGCAGGCTTAGCCTAGACACTGGCCCTTTGTAAGTATTTCGTAGCTATTGTTAATTTCAAATCTGATATCATCTGATCATGGTTCGATTTTCCTATGGCTTTGCAGAAAGGTGAACAATGGTGTTAAAGGTTAGCAGGTTTTGTGTCCTGGGGTGTTTTGATAATCAGATGATCATTTAAATTCTCTAACTAGAAAATAAAAGTGAATGTAAACACAAACTTCCAAATCATTTCAGAAGATTCAAAGTCTGCATTAAGATCATAGAGCTGAGTAAATTCCTGGTTCCTTTACCAGTGGAGTGGTTCTCTGGTTTTAGAATGATGGGTCTGGGCACTGGAATTCCGTTTCCCAGGGAACCTGAGTTTGTAACAAGTGTCCTGGTGCTTCTGAAGTTTTAAATACTGCCTTCATTCCTCCTCTACCCCCACATCCTGCCCTTGTTTTGCTTCAGCTGTGTTTATGTTGTTTATTTGTATCTTATTCGCACTGGAAATGCTGTGTTTGTAAGCCATCTGCAGTCCCTCATTGGGGGCAGGGAGAGCCCATGTGGAGCATCATATGGACTGCTCGCATGTCCTGAGCACCCACTGGCGGTCAGGGTTTTGCAGTTGTTCTGACTAGTGTGAGGCTTTGATGTTTGAAGGGGGGCTTTTGTGGATCCAGTAGCTGTTTCTCTACCTCCTGCTGCTAATGACATCACCCTGGAGCTAACAGAGCAGCCTCCCTTTTGTCTCTCCCGTTCCATGGGGATTTATGCTCTGACCCTTCGGAGACCAGGCCCTGCTGACTCTCCCACACTGGTTTCTGGGTTTCTGGTGCTACCATTTGTCCCTGGACAAGCACTCCCAGGCCAGGTAACATGATTCCTGTGGTCGGCAATCACCACCTCAGTCAGGATGGAGAGCTCCCCGAACCACGACGCTTTCTGCCCGTGGAGAACCCCTAGGAGCCAATCTTCCCTCCATATGGATCCTTTCCTTTCAGATTCCAGAAGCATCCTTTGGATACTTACAGCGAGGACCCATTTTCCAGCACCCTAAAATAACATTTTGCTCTACAGTGTCTGCTTTATCCTCTAACCGTTCCACTATCCATTCATCAATTTGTCTTATTTGTTGTTAAATTTTAGAGTAAGTTGCAGGCATAAGTTAGTTTGTTTTCCATCATGGTATTTGATTAACTTTAAAAGTTTCAAAAATAATTTTTGAAAAACCAGAGGGGAAAGGAGGGGAGGGATAAATTGGGAGATTGGGATTGACTTATACGCGCTACTCTATATAAAATAGATAACTAATAAGGACCTACTGTATAACACAGGGAATTCTACTCAACACTCTGTAATGGCCTATATGGGAGAAAAATCTAAAAAAGAGTGAATATATGTATATGTATAACTGATTCACTTTGTTGTACAGCTGAAACTAACACAACATTGTAAATCAACTATACTCCAATAAAAATTTAAAAAATAAAAAAGTGAAATTTTATAATTATTAAAGGGGGGACAAATTAAACTGAAGAATACAAACTAAAAAGCATACTTTCTGCTCTGAAGGCTGAGGTGGGCTGTCCTTCCAGAAGACAAGATGATTAAAGAAACACCTTTGGTGACCACTATTAATAACCTACGTCTACAGGCTCCCAGGAGGATGGAGAGTTGTGAGTTGCAGGCTGGGAGTCTGGGGTGGAGTCAGCAGGGTGGGATAGGGGGATAAAGGTCACGTGGATGAAGGGCAATCCAGGAAGTGGCACCAAGGACAAAAATGCATAATGGAAACCAGGCCGGTGGTCCCATTGAGGCTTCACTCTAGAGGGGGTGGGCAAAATGCAAGCCTGGAATGAGGAAACATGAGGGAGAAAGCCTGATAAAACACAGCAAGAGGGCCCAAAGATAAAGGAAGGATTGGACAAATCTCAGATCCTCTGGAGTAGCCATCAGGCCATCTGGGCTCCCAGCACTGTCACAGACAATCTCCTAGTGAGATATAAGGGCCCAGCATGTGGCGACTTTCAATCTGCAGCCTTTTCCCTCCTGTGAGGTGGCTGGTGGCTGCAGAGGCACAGAGGTAGGGGCCAGGAAGCTGAGATGTCAGATCCTAAGACAATTCTAGGGAAAACGCCCCATTCACTGAAAGTTTTCAAGTCTGCTGTTCTGGCTAATGTGCCTCTGATTGTGTTCCATATCCAGGATTTGGCTGCTTGGCTGGTGGCATTTCATTGGCTGGTGCAGGAAAACAAGAAGGTCATCTGCCATGAGCTGTCTCCATCATGGGCACCCTCTGTTTGGTTGTACCCACTTCTCTCCTAGGCCCCATTCATAAGTCTTCACCTTCATAAAGTGGCTCTGAGTTGTTTTTACTCACACTTCTGACACCAAAATGTGTAGGTTTTTTTCCTCACACCAAGCAAATACAATTCTCTATGGATACAACTAGGTGTCCAACAATTCAATTCAATTATGACACTAACTGCCTGGAGTTAGTGCAGCTCCCACAGGTTAACGCTCAGCCCAATAAGGCTGCTCCCCATCAGATGCCAGTTGCAAGTCCCAGGTTATCACCAGTACTGACCAATGGCTATAAATTGAGGGTTCCTATGACCCCCTTCTCCAGTTTAATAATTTGCTAGAACAGCTCCCAGAACTCAGGAAAGTGTTTTACTTACTATTATTAATTTATTATAAAGAATACAATTCAGGAATGGCCATATGGAAGAGATGTGTAGGGCAGGGCATGGGGAAGGAGCACAAGGCACCCATGCCTTCTTAGCACCTCAATGTGTTCACTAACTTGGAAGCTCCCTGAATCCAATTGTTTAGGAATTTTTATGGAAATTTCATTATTTAGGCAGCACTGATTAAATCTTCAACCGTTGGTGATTGAACTGAATCTCCCCTCCCTGGAGTGGGGTCAGGGGTTGGAGTTAAAAGTTCTAACCCTCTGATTATGCCTTGGTCTTTCTGGAAAATAGCCCCCATCCTGAAGCTAGCCAGGGGCCCCAGTTATCTCATCACTCTTATCACCCTGGAGATTCCAAGTGTTTTTAGGAGCTGTGTTCCAGGAACCAGGATAACAACCACATGTATATATTTTTTTATTGTATCACAGTGGCCTTCTATGAAAATACTGAGTTTCTGAAGGTCTGATATACAAATTCCCATTGTTAAGTTGGCAGGACAGTAGGGATGAGCCCCTATTTCTGCTACTATGACTTTCCAGGTGACCTTTGAAGCTACATCAAAGCCTTTCAGGGTCTACTGATGTGGTGGCCATTGGTTTGCAGTAGGCTAAAGGATAACTGAGCCTTGCTGTTTTATAGATACCCATGAGCTTACTAAGCAACTGACCTGGACATTTTAGGGTAATTGCATTTCATTGTTGTCTCTGTCTGGAATGTTCTTTGCCTTCTTCACTCCTTGGGATAGATTGGATTATTGCACACAGATATCCAGACCTCCTTCCACCCTTGGTGTGGAGTTCACATTCCTATCTCAGGGACTTTAGGATTTGCCATGCATGTGCTGGGACCGGTGAAATGTGGGCAGAAGTGACACTCTGCCAGCTCTGATGCCTGAAGAGGCACTGCAGGTTTCTGTGTGCTCTTTTGGGTACTGTACTCTTTTTTCACAGTGAGAAGATGCTTCATTGAGCATGAGAAACAGAACAGACCTGGACTGAAGCCATAGCCTTGAACCAAAGCCAGCAAACCATTGTCTACTTACCTGTGAGTGAGAAAAATAAATGCCTATTGTCATAGGCCACTGAGTTTGGGATGATTATTTGCAATGAAATTTTGGAAATAGCTGAATGAAATCTCCTCTTCCTTAGCAAACCTTTAAATTCTGAGGGGAAGGTCTCTCTCTCTGCTGTGGGCCACCTATTAAAGCACCTGTCACGTTGAATTGATTTACAGTAATGCTTACATCTACCTAAAGATGTGAGTCCAGAGAGGAGAGACCCTACCATTTATTTATTCATTCATTCATTCACTTACCACAGATAATTTGTCACAGGATAGATCTTTGATAAATGACTGTGTATGGCATGGTTGCATTATTAATTAATGACCTTCCATACTTTTCTTTTTACTTTGTTTTGGGGTTTTAAGATTGAATATCTTGTTGGAATCTGTACCAGAGGTGAACAGGAAAAGCAAGAGGAAGTGAGCTTGAATGATTAGGTCAGAAGACAGCGATGGGGAGAAGATTGAATATAGTCATGAGATTTTTGTGTCTTCTAATTTCATGTTACTACAGAACATTCCAAATTGGCCTACATAATTCCTTGCACCTAATTTTAACTAAATCAACCTTTGTTTCCTAAATGAATGATGCTTCCACAATACAAAAATAATGCTTTAAGTATGGCCATTATGAAAATACTGTGAAAATTTATTCTCGTTGCCTTGAGTGTGTAAAGCCAATATAGTTTCTTTTTTTAATAGCAGATCTAATGGTCCTCATAGGCTCGCATCTCAATAGGTAAAGGGGAGATAGGTTTCAATCATCTTAGCCTAGGTTCCCAAAAGGAAAACTCAGAAAAAGAATGTGAGTGCAAGTAGTTTATATGAGAGGGGGAATCCCAAGAAGCTGAGAAGGGCAGGCAGCTGGTGAGAGGTGTATAATAAGCACTTTGACCATCATGGGGACTGGAGCTTAGCCCCACTGGGGAGATCAGGGAGCCTGTATAAGATGTGTGCGAAGAACTACCCCGACCTGAAGGAGGAGCTGGAGTATTAACATGCTGATTCCTGACAGTCCCTGATGAGGGCTGCTCCTATTGGTTTTCTGGCACTTCCCACCAGCTCCTATGTGCTCATGGTGGGCTCCTGCTAGAGGGGATGTCCATAGGGTGTGGATACAGCCTGAGGGGATATGAGCAGGGTGCTGCCCAAGTCTCCTGCACTCAGACAGTACAATGCAAGTTTAAAACATCACTGCCTCTTGAGATTTAAATTGCATCATTTTGATGATAGTAGAGTCACTTTTAAAAACTGTTTCACCTTCCAGATCCTCTTTTTTGTTCCTCTCTCCAATCTGACGCGTGGACAATACATTTTTGAGGCCTCCTAGTGAAAGGAGAGACAGAGCATTAGATCTGATGTCCTTGAAATCCATCTGGTTTCTCTTTTATGTGGCTTGTCAGTGAACTCTGGTTTCATCCCGCTTCCTGGGGTGTTGTGTCCACACCTCCCATTGGAGTCCTTGGCTCCAGCCTTTTTTGTTGGTCCCCAGGCCTTGGCATCATTGAACATGTCTGGCTGATCTCTAGGGTCTATGGCTCATAACCTCTTGAGACCAGCTGCATCTCTTCTCCAGAGCACATGGGAATATCTGGGTCCCTTAGGGGACACATATGTGGAGGCAGGGACACTACTTTGGGCTCATTCATCTCACTACATTTAGGCTATTTCATTACTGCACCAGTGCACAGATGAGTGAGCAGGGCCCGGCATTCCAAATGGGGAATGTGTCTTTGATTTGACTTTCTCTTTCATCCACTTACCATGCACCCCTCAGATCCCTGAGTACCTCGGGAGAAATGATGGGATGCATCTGTCTCTCTGCCCACTTCCCTTCTCTCTCCCTCTCTCTTTCTGTCTCATTTCTCTCCATGAAGACCTGAAAAAATATATTTTACTTTATATCAATTCCTTCTTTCTCCAGCCCTGGCTAATGCTAAATTTGAATGTCACATTGCCCAGGTCTGGCTCTTAATGGAAACTTAAAAAAAAAAAAAAAAGGAAATCCTTGGCTTTCAGAATGAATGTCTTGCTGTGGATTTGAAAATTCTTTTCTGGATGTTAGAGTCCAATAATGAATCATTCTCCCTTTTCATATTCATTCCCTGAAGCAAATGAATGCCTATGGCAGAGTAGAGTGAGATCAGTACAAACAGATGCAAAAAAGAAAAGAATATTAATATATTTCAACAATATTGTTCCCTATTTCATTATAGTCTTTTTTTTTTCGAAGTGCAAGACCACAGTAAAAAAAAATTCAATGAATCCTGCCTATTCTCTCTTCCATTTCCTCCATCTATCACTTGAACTTTCTGTAAATTCAATTTTGAAACTGGGTATAGCAGTCACAATGCTAGCCTCTTTAAGAAAGAGAAAACCAGTTCAAACTGATTTAAACAAGAGGGGTTTCCAACTCCAGCAGTGTTGCTGGGGCAGCTCAACAGAATTGCAGGGCTTAGGTTTTCTCTGTCTCTGATATCCTCAGCTTTGCCCTCAGCAGCTTTCTTCATGGGAGCAATTCAGGTCATGTCATTCTAGGCAGCATACCCAGACACAGCAATTTCCAGAGGAAGATAGGGACCATTTCTTGCTGTACCTTCCTCTAAAGAGTGAGAAATCTGGAGCAGACACTGGGGTATGCCATCCAAACACTTCCTTTTGGGATGAAGACTTTACTCTCCAGTCTCCAGGAGTACTGGCTGACGGTGTCTCACTCCTGAGTCCCTCCCCAAGAATTGTACTTGTCTGAAAGAGGCTTCCTTGCACAAGGGCATATCCCTTTCCTGGGATATGAACCCTAAAACATCTCATAACCAGTGCCTAGTCCCATTTCCCCATGAGACAGACTGACACCCTGTTGTAACCAAGTGGAGTTCAACTTTCCACTCTTCCCAATGCTGTTTTCCTCGCTCCTTTACAGATTGTAAAGCACTCCCTGCTAAATCTCTTGTATTTTAAACTCTGCTTCTGAATCTTTCTTCCATAGAACTCACTCCAAAAGAGTTCACATGAGAAGTTCTCCTAAGAAGCTGATTTAAAATGATATTTTAGATACAGACTAACTGCCAGCCAGCTGGTGAGAAGGACCCCATCACTGGTAGTAGCCCTTGGCAATCTGTAGCTGTGCCATTGTTAAAAATTTTATCAGTGGCAAAGTACAATGGAGATACCAGGGAAGAGAATGCAAGACAACAAATGGCCCTCTCAGGATTTACTGCTCCTATCCTCCCGGCCACCAGACAAATAATGAAAGGCCAAGTCAAAATGTCATGTGGCTTGGGAAGTACTGGGCTGCAAAGGATGCGAGAGATTGTGAGCTGCAGGACCTGGGGGATCTCACCAACGTGTAACGTCAGGACACAAAGAGTATATAGTGAGTAGATCCTGAGGGTGTTGGCTCAGGAAGGGGGAACACAATGTTGGGTAAGAAGAGTTTATTGTTATAGAAATAATCTCCCTGATCCAGGACCTAACACCCTGTCAGAGGACTCTGGGATATGATGCTAACCTTCTGTTGGAGTTCTCTTGGAAGATTGAAAAAGTACCCACACTAAGAGATGTGGAAATGCCAGCCCTGTCTTGGCAGGAAGTGGAAGAAGAGACCAAGAGGCTGGGAGAAGTCATATACTGGAGTGGATATAAGTAAGTCTGGGAATGCCACCTGTCGAATGTGATCCATGGGAGAGTCCGGAAAGAACTTCCTTTTCAAAAGCAGTAAGAAATGCCCTGTGAAAAGGGCATCATTGAAGAGCTCAGAGATGACATTCTAAAGACTGGTTTTTTGTTGTTTTTTTTTTTTTTCTCTCATCTGGGGCTCAGGAGAGATGCTGTTACAGAACCAAGCTCTCTGATAGTAATGGAAGTTACAGGATTCAGAAATAACAGAAACCAGGTGGAGGAGCTGAACTGCCAAAGTCAAGGTGGGTGCAATTATCATAATGAACAATGAGGTTGGAATGGCAGCCAGGGGGCTGGGCCAGCAGAGAGCTATGGGGTTGGGAAACTATAGCCTGTGGGCCAAATCCAGCCCACTGACTGTTTTTGTAAATAATAGTAGAACGTAGCCACTCCCAATCATTTACCTATTGCCTATGTCTGTTTTGTTCTATGACAGCAGAGGTGAATAGTTGCAACAGAGATCACATGTCCTGCAAAGCCAAAAATATGTACACTCTAGACCTTTACAGAAAAAGTTTGCTGACCCCTGTGCTACTCCTTGACCAAAGTGATTTGTGATAATTTATTCAGTTAACTCTCCTCTGGGGAAAAGAGAAGACCTTGCCATTTTAAAGAATTTTGGACCCAGTACCTGAGTTGAATAACCAAAATCTGAAGCATCTTCATGACCTTCCTATCAGAGTAGGAATATCTGGTAAATAAATGAACTCCTGCCCCAAGTCAGTCTCATGCTGGGTCCACTGGGTTGGCAAATCCATTTGGTAGGCATTTCACAAACCCCTGAGGTATAATTTTGAAATGGATGATTGGCAGAATTATCAAATTAGGTCCTTGGCCTGTGGTATAAGACCTATCATGTTGGGGAAGGCCAACTAGAATCACCCCCTTTTTGATGAACCTAGTAAATTTAAACAATATTGCATCCTGGGGAGAAGGACAGATGCCACCCTGAAGGATCTAGAGGATGCAGAAGTGGTGATCACCATCACATCCTCATTAATTTACCAATCTGTGCCCTGCAAACATCAGATGACTTCTGGGGGATGCCAGGGGAATATCCCAAGCTCTACCAAATAATAGCCTTAGTTGAAACTCCTGTGCCAAATTTAGTATATTTTCTAGAGCAGATTAAAATGGATGTAGGTACAGAGTATGCAGCCATTGTTCTGATGAATGCATTCTTTTCCATTCCTATTACGAAGGAAGATCAGAAGTGATTTTCATTCAAGTGAGATGAACAATAAGACACATAAACAATGTTGCCCAGTGGCTGCATTAGCTTTCCCTCCCTCAGTCATAATACAGTCTAGAGCAGTGGTCCCCAACCTTTTTGACACCAGGGACCGGTTTTGTGGAAGACAATTTTTCCACGGATGAGGTGGGGATATGGTTCAGGTGGTAATGTGAGTGATGGGGGGCAGCAGATGAAACTTTGCTTGCTCATCCGCCGCTCACCTCCTGCTGTGCGGCCCGGGGTTGCGGGGGGTTGGGAATCCCTGGTCTAGAGGGACTAAGACCAACAAAACATTCTGTGACCTTGCACTGATCTACTATATTAGTACCATTCTGTTAACCAGTCTGAATGAGCAAGAAGTGACAAATATGCCGGAAACCTTGGCGAGACACATGGGCCGCAGAAGAGGAAATAAACCTGATGAGGATTTAAAGGCTCACCACAGAGTGAGATATTTAGGGTTCTGAAAGACTGGGATATGCCAAGAGATCTCTTTAAAGTAGGCAAATCATTGATTCTTGAACTTAACAGCACTAAGAAGGAAGCACAATGTCTGGTAGTCCTCAAGGGATTCTGGTGGAAGCGTATGCCATATATGGGAATGATTTTCTAACCCACATACTGAGTGACACAAAAGGCTGCCAGTTTTGAGTGAGTTCCAAAGTAGGAAAGAGCTCTGCAGCAGATCCAAGATGAGGCACAAATGTCCTGGAGCTTGTGCCGCACAACTCTCCATGTAGGTGTATTTGTGCTGGGAAAAGACATCTTGTGGTGAGAAAGGAATAAACCCCCTGGGGTCCTGGAGCAAGATCATGCCATTTACTGCAGAGAATGATACGCCATTCAAAAACCAGCTCCTAAGATGCTGCGTGGCCCTGGAAGATGTCGAGTGCCTTATCATGTGGTCAGCACTGCCTACCAAGTACTTGATTCTGTCTGATTCACCACATCAGTGGTTGGGTGGGCCAAACGGCATTCCACCATGAGATGAAGGTGGACTTTCTGGAAATGGACACAGGCTTGAATGGAGAGCTAAGTAAGCAGCATGAAGATGCATTGCATGTCCCCATGATACCCCCAACTGCTGCACCCACACCTCTCCCTCAGCTCCCACCCACCACAAATGGGAGATTCAGCTGATGGAGGAAGAAGATTTGATTCATGAATAGAAACCAATAGATTGGTTTGTGGATTCAAGCCCAGAATGGACTGCTATTACTCTACAACCTCATCAGAGGTAAGCCGGAGATATAGTGGTGATTGGCAATTCTCCCAGGGGTCAGAAATTTGAGTAGTTTCCTTGGAAGTTTACCTTGTGAAGAGAAAGAAGTAGCTTGTAAGAATATATATGGGATCATGAGCCACTTTGCATGACTTGGCTTTTGATGAGGAGCATTGAGAGAATGCTTCAAAGACTGGTCACAAAGAGGTCTGGAGGGTAGACAAGTATACAGATCTGTGGGTGTGGTCATAAAGTGTGGAAAAACTCAGTCGTGCACTGACACCCAGCAAAGACCACTTGTCACATAAAGGGCATAAATGACCAATTAGACAGAGGATTGGCCGGTTGGCATCAGCCAGTCTCTGATATGGGCCACCCTGGTGTTGGCACACTGAGTGCATAAGGAGAGTAGAAGTGGTGGTGGGAATGAGCTCCTGCATGAGCCTCATGGAATTGGCTTCCACTAACCAAGGCTGACCTAGCTTCTGTAGCTGCCAAAACACCAACCTGATACTTGAAAACACTGCAGCCCTCAATAGGCCAACCAGCCATTTAGTGGTGAGTTGATTAAACTGGATCTCTTCCACCCAAAAAGGGAAGGAATTTATCTTGACTAAAATTGATTTAAATTCTAGTTAAGGGTTTGACCTTTCTGTTTGTAAAGCCTCAGCCTCTGACGACTTACAGTTAATATTGCCCTACATCTTTTAAGACAAAGGGATCCACTTTACAATAAAAGAGTTATGGTGGCAGTGGGCATATAGACATGGGATCCTCTGATCTTAATGCTTACCATATCAACCAGAAGCCTACGGCCTGATAGGATCATTAAAAAAATTTGAGAAGGCCCAGCAGTAGTGCCAACTTGGAAACATACTCTGCAGGGATAGGTACCATCTTCTAGGATGCATGATCATTTTATGGTATTGGGTCCCCAATATGGTGCTTGGGAATACAAGTCTGGGAACCAGTGGGTGGAAATAGGTATGTACCTGCTTACCATCACTCCCACTTGGGGAATAGTTTGTGTTTCTCTGCTCAGCATCTTTAGGTTCTGTGAATCTAGGGATCTTATTCTCAGATGGGATGCTTTCACCAGAGATCATAGCAAGGATCCTATTAAACTTAAGCTTTGCTTATTGTCCGGTCACTTTGACTTCTTCATGCCAAGAGACTAGGAGGCAAGATGAAGAGTTGGCATCCTGGCAGGGTCATGGACCCTGATTGTCTGAGAGGCAGGGATGCTTCACATGGTGAGAGCAGGATGTGTACACCCAGGTGATCCAGTTGGTAATTGCCTGACTTCGATGGTAAATAAACAGACACTGTTGCAACCATAGTCTGAGAAGGGCTTGGTAAACAAAAGCTTGGACACTCAAGGAGGAGGGTCTGGGTCAGCACATGAGGTGTGACCCCTGGACCAGCAGAGGTGATGGCCCAGAGTGAGCAGAAGCTAGGATGGATAATGGGGGACGGAGATGATACATATTGGTTATGGCCTGGAGACAAGCTGCAGTGGCTGGGGCTGTGGTCCCTTCCACCAGTTTTCTTTGGTTGTTTCCTTGGAATAAGAGAAAGCAAAATACTGGAGGAGCTGCTCCTCATGGAGTGAACTCATGACACGAAGCTGGCGACTCTGAGTTGTGCAGGGCTACTCTGTAGTAGACAGCAGTGTGGTGCCCCGACAACCCCTTCAGGACTCAGGTGCTCCTTCCCCTCGCTGCTGGCGGTCCTGTTGCTGATGGCTCAAAGTTGCATTCTTCTAGGAAAGGTGTCTCATAGAAGGTGGTGCCCTTGTGGGACCAGATGCAGGAGGAGAATGCCTCAGTCCCTGACTTCCTTTTGGGATGATCTCTGAGGGGTCATCTCAGTCCCACAATGACCATTGAGTTGGCAGAGGTCTTCATGCAGACAATTCCCCGAGTGAACTTCTCTTTCAGCCCAGTCCTGCATCCTTCACTTTCTCATAGTTGTTGTTCCAAAGAATATTCCTCAATAAATCACATGCATGCAAAACTCCATCTCTGAGTTCTTTTCCAGGGAACTCCGCAGAACCCATAAATCCCACCCATAAATATCCCTAAGGGACTATCTCCCCAATCTGACCGGATAGAATTGGGTCATACGTCCATTCCTCAACCAGTAACCAACAAGAAGACTGCGTTTCCATGATTAAACCAGTCATTTGGGGCTGGAATGGATGTAGAGGGTCAACAAAATGACCACTCTCCATGGGATATTGGGGAGTCAGTGACTAGTACAGGAACCTCCCCAGAAATGCCTCCAGAGCTGTGTCATCAGAGAGATGGGGTGGATGGCTGCCCTTCTGGATTGTTTGTGGCTCTGTGCAGGGGAATGTGCTGCCTGCCATCCTGGCATCTGCCTCCCAGAGGGTCAGACCAGCTGCTGGAATGGTTAGTGTCTAATACAAGGCTTGCACTGGCCAGGCCCTGTTTCATCCACATCAAAATATATGTGGCAGAATATGCACATTTCTAAGTGCTACCGTCACCCTTTAACAAAATAAATCTCAAGTGTTAAGTTCTTTCCTTTTTAAAGGAATTAAATTACATTTTTAAAGAATCACAGATGAACTCAGAACTCAGGGTTCCTCCACAGTGAGAACTTGACTATTGTATTAGGAGTCCAAGAGTACAAAGCTAGAATTCCCACATATGTACCCTGGGACTGTAGTTCAGAAGATGTCATAGGAGTTTTAGAAAAATTAAAGGAGAGAATCTGTGGCCAAATACGTTTGATAATGCTGGGTAATGAGGATAATTTGGTTTCATTTCCAAGGGGTTTCTTACAGAGCTTTCCCCAAGTCTCACAAGCGGTCCTGGGAGACACTGCTGGTGACCTCAGGGCACCTCTCACAGTGACAGCTGTGTTCCTTCTTATTTTTCAAGTGCTGCTGCCTCAGCAACTTTGCACCCCGCCTGGTGTGGGCTGTTCAGGTTATTCTCACTGCAGTGCACAGCATGGCTGTTTTTCACGTCCCATGTGACTCAGAGAATCCCAATGTTTCATAAACATGCCCGAGTGTGTCCTGCCTCACAAGTTTGCAGCTCTAGCAATTTGTTTCTCTTTCCTTGCCAAAATCAGAATTAAAGGATTTTTTGTTAAATTATATGCCTACTGGAGCTCCCTGCACAGGATAGGAGAAATGTGACTGGGTCACACCGGCTGTCTCTTTGGTGTTAGTCACCTCTGAGAAGTGAAGTCTCCCCTCTCACCAGTACACACCGCCCCAGACCTTTGCCAGAGTCTCTATTTTAGGCATGTTTCTTGTTTGTTCCTTGGCAACATATTCAGTCAGGTTATTCACAGTTATCTGGTGAGTGTTTAAGAAAACCAACAACAGGCTTCTCTTAAAAATTCTCAAAGAACTGTGATAATGTGTCTATTCAAGGCATAGACCTAAATCAGGAGAAATTAACTGTGGACATTAGTACAACGAAATGCAATAAAAACTGAGCTGTATGATGTACAGTTGTCTGGAGGTGTTGATTCTTTTCATTACCTCCTGATGTTTTCTGTTTCATTTTTCATTTTTGTGAATTTTTGCAGGTTTCAGTAGCTTAGGTGGGCATCAGATGTGCCACCCAGCAGTGAGATTTTAGGATGACCATCGAGAAGGACAAAAAGGCAGGCTGTCATGGTGGGCATGTGGGATCAAAACAAGGCCCAGAGTAATCTGGAGACAAAAATACTTTGGAGGAAGGAAAAATCCAGTTTCCAATTGAAGTTGCTCCTTGAGGGCCTAATCAGGTTGTGGAAATAGCCTCTAAGAACATACAAGTCTACCTGATCGGACCAAACATCTCATGACCTGAGAACACACCGTGTGGTAGTCCTTCCTGGATCTCCTCCAAGGACATTATTTCCAGAAAGGTCTAAGTGGTCCTGTTACTCTTCTGTCAAGGATTCTGACTTGGAGGTGAAGCACTTGGTATCACGTGCTCCCAGCTGTGCTTCCTGCTGGCACTAGAGCTGATCTAAATCTGCCTACAGGGCACATGTCAGGAGGGAAATTGAGTGAGTTGCTCCCTTCCTTAGGCTTAGGGAGCTCACAGTGGCTGACATGCAGGGAGTTCCACATTTGAGGTCTCTGTGTGCTAAGGCTGAGGAGAGCTATACTTACAAAACAAACAACCACAACAAAACACAAAGTACAGAATGTTTCTGCGCATTCACTCCCAGAAAAACACAATCTTGATGGAAATAACCAAGAAGCAAGGGTGAAATGTTTTCAAGAAGACAGACATGAGAACCTGAAGATACATTTATAGAAAGAGCCAGTGCAGATCTCATTCAGCTCTGTCTTGTCTGGGAGATTTCTAATTACACTGAACGGGTGGGGGACATGAGGCTTGGATGACAAGGTACTGAGTGTCAACAAGGGCTCAGTGCTGGGATGTGTGGGCAGACAGTCCTCCAGACGTCCCCTCTCCCAAGGGCACCTACAGGTAGAACGAGACCTGAGTGTCATGTCCACAAACATGCTCTTTGATCTGGATCTCCAAAGGGGCCCCATGAGTTCATCTAAAGATTTTTCCCCACATATTTTTCCCTAATATTTTTTACAAGTTTAAAAGATGGTTCTGGAATCAAAATCCAGTTGATAGCCTTCACAGAATCCCATTGTATCCAAGATTTTACGAACAAGACAGATTTTCTTTAACAATGCATGCTAAGTTGGTCTTCAGTCCCAGGGATAAGCCATGAATGAGACATCACCATATAGACAAAGATGCCCATCATCAGAAAATCTTGGATTAGTGCTCCTGGACTGTGCCTACATGCATGGAATGAATGTTTGTGTGCCCCCCTGACACGATGAAGCCAACTCCCATTGCAACTGAATCTGGAGATGGAATCTTTATAGAAGTAATTAAGATTAAATGAGGTCATGGTGGGTGGGCTCCTGATCCCACAGGATTTATGTCCATATAAGAAGAGCTCCTGGAGAGCTCTCTACATGCACACAAAAAAGTGGTCATGGGAACTTACAGCGAAGTGACGGTTGCCTACAAGCCAAAGGAAGAGGCCTCAGAATGGGACCTACCTGCCAGCCTCCAGAAGAAACAGAAATAAATTTCTGTTGTTTAAGCCACCCAGTTTATGGTATTTTGTTATGGGAGCCCAATACATGAGCAAGCATACCTCTCCATGTGGTGCCTGGATTACTAATGATAATTACAATAACTCTAATAATAGGTTCCCCATTTAGTGATCACTTGCTGTGTGCCTGGCATTGTTGATCGCCTTTGATTCATTTTTATTCATTTTTCCTCTTGTTGTGGGTACCAGTCCTTTCATGTTCTTGGTGAGGCCTGGGCCAAAATCGGTAGGGAATCTTGCATGCCATCATGAGGAGAGTATGCTGTGTTCAGACAAGCTGATATGGTGTCGCCTCTTGAGGCCCATGACAGAGACCTAGGCTGCTGCCTTTCCCTTTGGATTCATATAACTTTGACAGATTATATTTCTATTTCCTTCTAGTATTGGGAACTTGTGAAAATCCTTTGGGTAAAAGCTGACCACATGAATCTCCTGGGTTCACGTCTGACCTCTCCGTGTTCAGAACAAGGCTGTTCCAGTGGTAAGTTGTGTAACGTGGCCACATACTTAATCCATGGGAGTTAAGGGAACAGAAGGAAATAAATTCCCATCTGGAGATCTCTCTCCCTGTGATACCACTTTTTTCCTTGACCACTTTACTCATTTGAGACTAGAAGATTCTAGAAGATTCTGCCTTGAGTGGGTGATGCCTTGCCTCCCTCACTACCTTCTTCTATCCTAGTGGGGAGTTGAGTGAATGGTAGCTGGGCATGGTGCTGCCATATGGGCCACAGGACCAGGACCCAGACAGAAACGGGGTGGCAGGAGCTGGGCTCAGAGTGAGGAAAGAAGAGGTGGGGCATCAGGACCCTGACCCATTGGCTCTTAAAGCAAGATTGAGATTTGGAAAATACCCTTCATTGTACTTTTCAAACGGCCCTCATACAGCCATCCATTCCTCCTGCCTGCTTCAAATCCACATTTCCCCCTTCTCATGGCCCTCCTGTTGCAGTTCATTTCAGCAATTACACCCTCTGGCTAAATAAGAGGAGGAAGATGAATCCTCTATTTTGGCCCCAAAAGGATTTTATTGATCAAAGTTGCCAAGCCAACCTTCTTGACTGCCAAGATGAAGTGTCAAATAAGAAAAGTCGGCTCACACATTCTCACTCTGGCACCTTAAATTCGAGCCCTGGGTTTTAGCAGAAACAAGAGAGCAGAGTCCACTGCTGTGGGAATCATATTTCCCACTTCATGGTCACAGGTGACATATTTTGCAATGTCATGCAGCTGACCCATTAGGACTACTCGTTCCGGGGCAGCATTGCTACACAAAAGGTAAACCCACAGCACATTAGGTGGTTGCTCTCCTGGACGGACACCAGCACTGTCAAAATTTTTTACAATTTTGTAAGAAACCCCTTGGAAATGAAACCAAATTATCCTCATTACCCAGCATTCTCAAACGTATTTGGCCACAGATTCTCTCCTTTTATTTTTCTAAAACTCCTATGACATCTTCTGAACTACAGTCCCAGGGTACATATGTGGGAATTCTAGCTGTGTACCCTTGGAATCCTAATACAGTAGTCAAGTTCTCACTGAGGAGGAACCCTGAGCTCTGAGTTCATCTGTGATTCTTTAAAAATGTAATTTAATTCCTTTAAAAAGGAAAGAACTTAACACTTGAGATTTATTTTGTTAGAGGGTGACGGTAGCACTTAGAAATGTGCATATTCTGCCACATATATTTTGATGTGGATGAAACAGGGCCTGGCCAGTGCAAGCCTTGTATTAGACACTAACCATTCCAGCAGCTGCTCTGACCCTCTGGGAGGCAGGTGCCAGGATGGCAAGATGTGGCCTGATCTTCAAAGTAGAGTTAATTTGCTTAATCTTTGAGCAGAAGCCGCTAATTTTCCCTTTCTTTTCTGAACATGGTGTCAGTGAGGGTGTGATTATCTGGAAGACACCTGTGCAGGTCAGCATCACTTCATTGAAGGAACCAAGTCCAATAGTCAAACCTACCAACCATAAGTGGTTCTAAGATAATACTAAAGAGATCTGTGTTCCATTCTAGAATTTGGGACTAATTTGTTAAATTGGACCAGCAACTGAACTGGTAGATTTTCCTGTCTTGATCTGTACCTGGATGAGAATTGGAGAATTAGACAGGCTTCAAACATTGTGTCTAGAACATGTGCAAAAAGAATGGCTCCAAAACCTATTATTAACCATGGAAATTTGTCAACTATAGCTTCAGGTACCAAATTCATCTTTTATCCATCCGTATGCTATCTGCCATTTCTCCTTTTATCCCTATACCCCCTCCCCATTCCTCTTTTCCTCTCTTCCTCCCTCCCCCTTCTCCCCTCCTTCCTTCCTTCCCGCCTTCTTTTATTCAATCAATATGTCTCATGTGCCAGTATTATGCTAGGTCTCAAACAAAGATGAAAGCTCATATTTCTGTCCCCATGGAGCTCGAGGTCTTATCAGGGAACCTCTATTTAATGTGTGAATGATGATAAAGTCTGAGATGGAAATATGCACTGGGAGCACTGGGAGAAGGACTTGTGAGTATCCCCTAGGTTTCCTCTGGAGGGGCATCTGGGTTAAGTCTCCAAGCCAAGAGGAGTCTGATGGGTGAAGGGCCAGGAGAGGTCAGGGTGTCCCAAGCCCATGGAAGGGCTTGTACAAACACATGGACCAGAGCATGGTGTGTTTGGGAAGCACTGTGGTTTCTCACAATGGAGCTGGGGGTCCAGTTGGCTGCAGAGGAAAGGAGAGCTGCAGACACAAGCAGAAGTCAAGCCTTGAAGGCCTAGTTTCTTCCACTGAGAAGTCTGGACTCTGAGACAGTGGAGCCACGGAAGGACTTTAAGAGGAGAAGGGCATGGCCAGTGCTGTGTTTAGAGACATGTTCAAAGAAACTGAAAGTGTGCAGGGAACCTGTGGTGAGGCTAGTAGCTGCTGTGGCAGCAGATGAGGGTGTCAGTACCCAGATAGCTCTGGTGGGGGGCATTTCAGACATAGACTCTGCTGTCCTTTCTGACCAAAAAGCCCAAGAGTAGAGAAGGAATCTGTAATCCTTTGGGTGTCTATTGAGATTTCTTTCTAAGGAGTTGACAGCTCATATAGAATGGTTTTAAAAGCCTTGACACAGCCCTCTTTCCATCAGATATCCTTGTCATTAGACTCCCGAGGTGCCTGGAGTTCCAACATTAGTATCTTATATCTGTGTGTGCTTAAAAACATCTCTTAGGGCGATCAAAGCGTGTCGACTCACACTGATGAGGGAATCTGAACCCTCTGCGAGGGGGTGATGGGGCTGCTATCCTTGGGTGGGCACCGACCACGGGGGGCCGCCTTGCATGTGGCCTGGGCCTCACACCCCAGCAAGCCACAGGGTGGGTATCTGTGCCCAGGCGGAAAGCACAGATGGGAGAGACCTAGAGACACCATCTGATCTAGACCTGTGGGTGAACCCAAGCCCAGAAGACAGTCCGAAGTCTGAAAAGAGGAAGGTGGGTGCTAACATCAGTCAGAAAAACAGAATCTAGGTGGCAGTGGTTGACACCTGATATACTGTCCAAAATGCTGGCCTTGCCCTTTTGATTAACTGAAAGATGAGCAGAGTTGCCTGGGATGGAAGGGTCTGCCTGGGCTGTCCAGGACTGTTATGGCAGCATCCACACTTCAAGCTGTGAGTGAGCGGGAAGCAGAATAGAAGCCTGACATGAATCCTGCCACAGTAACAACGGGTACGCAGGCTGAGAGGCAGTTGGGCAGGACATTCATTCATAGTCATCATGCAGCGTTATCTTGACGAAAACAAACCAGAACCATACAAATGAGCAAAAAACTACAAGGACTGTAATTTGTTTACTAGGGGCATTTTTAATCGACTCCTAGATTTCTTGGTACAGGCATAGCCCCCTTTTTTTCTTTATGTTTTTGGGACTCTTTAACCTCAGAAGATGATGGTGTGAAAGTGCCAAGCATAAAGCGAGGTGCAAAGTAGATGCTGAACTAAATAATTCAGTAAAAATTAGCTGAATCAGAAAAATGATTTGAGTGTATCTCATTTGTCAGGCACTTTACTTATTTCCAAATCTCAAGTTCCTCCTATATTATCTTGAGTTAATGGCTGAGGAAACAGAGGCCCAGAAAGTGTAAATAACTTGTCCAAACTGCCCAGATGCTCAGCAGGGTTTGAACCCAGGGTTGATTCAGAAATGTATGCTTTTTAAAGAGAAAGGTGGGTGGGAAAAATATGGTCTACAGTCTGTTAACGTTTCTTTTACTGAGAACCTGCATCTTTCCCTCAAGGAACTATCTGGATCAACCTAGAATATTCTGTTTTTCTTCCCTCTAAGCTTCCAGTGGTCTAGGAAAGTGAGGGTAGGGGAGGGGTGGGGCAGGTGAGAGTCAGTTTCACTCTTCTAGTTATAAATGTCCAGAGGTAGATTCCACTGCTTTCCTTGGCCATCCTGTTTTTGCAAATTCTCCCTCACTGGGTCCAAGAAACACATCTCATGAATTTCATAATCGCTTAACTTTGTGATAGCACCTGGTCATAATTTTCTCCTCACTAAATGATACCCCATGATTCAGTGTCTGCTAAGAGGACAAATCAGTTCTATGTGAATCTGGCAGACTAGTAAAGGAAGCATCCGACCCTGCAAGAGGACTACTCTCAGGCATGCATCCTGACTTGGGGTTCCCCTGGTCCCATATTTATGAACAGAAGTCAGAAGAAGGCATTTGGGGATCCAAAATGTAAGAGCAGTTTGTAAATGAAACAAGTGACTTTGAGATCCCACATCTTCCATATCCTGCAAATCACAACTGTGTTTTACTTCTGCCTGTATGCTAAAGGCTCCTAGAGTCAATACTAGGGGGCCTGAATGCTCGAGGTCTTTATCAAGTACTGTGAGCT
The DNA here is from genome assembly GCF_002837175.3 of Physeter macrocephalus. NCBI lineage: Eukaryota > Metazoa > Chordata > Mammalia > Artiodactyla > Physeteridae > Physeter > Physeter macrocephalus. The sequence continues at coordinate 87,245,393 of NC_041222.1, forward strand.
CAGAAATGTGACTCTAGTGCAAGTGGAAGAAAGATTGAGCACTAGTGAGTTTTTAAAGTTTTCTTATTAGAATTAAAAAAATGAAGTGGAACAAAGATATATATATATATATATTTATAAAATAAAAAAAATATATATATATAATCTTTATATATATAGATATACCTATCTATCTTTCTATAATATCTTTAAAAAAAGAGTTTTGGGAAGCAGTTAGTGAGGAAACCCAGCACATGCCTCTCACAGCATACCTGATGCTGCTGGTGCCCACCCTGGGCCCACAAGTGCCCCGAAGACCTTTGCTCAGCCACCAGGGCTGGGCTGGTCCCAGTGGTAGCCTCTCCCCTGGGGTCCATGAGCTCACAGAATGGTAACTGCTGGAGAGCCGCGCATGAGGGGCAGGGAGAACAGGGTGTGTGAATTTTCAAATGATAAACACCCAAGAAATTCATCCTCAGCTCTTTTGCTGGGGGCTTCTGTGCCTTTGAGGCCAATTACAAGGAACTGAGCCTATATTTGGCCTTGTGAGCACACAGCGATCTCACCACTAAAGGCCCCTCATGATTTTGTACACACAGAGGTTCTGAACTGGGTGCAGAGATCATGGGAACTCTTGGTGGGTTAGCTGAGCCCTTGCTGTGTCTGGACACATCTCCCTGATGGACAACCCAGGCTTTAAACTCTGCCACCCAGACTGGCTCTGGGCTGCAGCCATGGCCTGAGGGAGTGGGCTCCTGGTCTGATTATCCTCTAGCTGGGGGTCTTCTCAGTTTATTAGATGAATTGCTACACTTTCTGGTAATTGTTTTAATTCTCCATTATTTTTTCTGTGTTTAATTTTTTAAAATTATTTACTTGAAAATTGTAGTAGTAAATTATATATAAAATTTACCATTTTAACCATTTTTTAAGTGTACAGTTCAATGGCCTTAAGTACATTTACATTTTTGTGCAGCCATCACCACCATCCATCTACAGAAATTTTTCATCTTGCAAAGCTGAAACTCTGGACCCAGTAAACACTAACTCCTCATTCCCCTTCCCCCAGACCCTGGCAACCACCCTTCTGCTTCCTGTCTCTATGAATCTGACTACATTAGGGACCTCATATAAATGGACTTATTGTGACTGACTTATTTCACTTAGTATAATGTCCTCAAGGTTTTTCCATGTTGTAGCATGTGCCAGAATTTCCTCTTTTTCTAATACTGAATAATCTATTAGGTGGATGGACCACGTTGTGTTTATCTATCCAGCTATTGACAGACACTTGAGGTACTTCTACCTTTGGTTATTGTGAATAAGGCTGCTGTGAACACAGGTGTAAAAGTGTCTCTTTGTGTTCCTGTTTAATTCTACATTACCTATGCTCTGTGTTGAAACAAGAAAACTTTGAATTTAGCTACGCCCTTTTTCCCTCTCCATAAAATAAAGTGGCTTCTTCCGACTCTGGGTAATAGCATTTTATTAATACTTCTGAGAACCAAGTATATAATTTTCTTTTTTCAATAACTGAATAATAAGAGAAATTTGTTGGGAGGATTAAAATGCCAAAGGCATATTTTGGTGAAGTACCAAGGATGGTTGAAACCATCGAAAAATTCATTTAACCTACTAAATTCTCAAATCTAACCAAGTCAAAGGACTTTTTAAACATAAGCCCCATAAATTGTAATTGGACCACACAGTTCAAGTGCATGGTTCCAACCTTCTGAGCCCTGCAAGCGGTGGCACATATGTTAGCCTGTGTGTAACCAATGGTAGGGCAAGATACCCACACAAGGGCACAGTCCCCTGGCCACATTGACCTGGGGAAGACTCATCAGCCATTGTTGGCCAGCACAGTAGAGAGAAAATAAGGAAGAGCAGGTACTACTAGGCTAACAAACCGAGCACATTGCTTCTCATCCAGGCTTCACACTGACTCAGAAGGGATAACTAAGATGGATCTTGGCATGGTGCAGTCACCAAGTTGCTCAGGAAGCCTGTGACTAGGCAGATCAGTGGGCCCCTGAAGACCAGGATTGGGGTCATTGAGAGGTCATGGCCAGCAAGTCACAGTGGCAAAAGGCGAAACTGCACAGCAGGTGAGGTCTATGAGTGCAGGAGACCAATGTTATCTCGGGTTTTGTGCCATTCAATGCAGTGTGCTGGGCAGGGTCATGGGGTCCCTGAGCCCCCAGTAGCCTGCTAGGAGACACCTGCAGGAGATGCAAGGGCCCAAGAGAGGTCAGAGCTCTCCACCAGCCTTGTCAACTTCTTACACACTAGCTTCCAGTATCATCCAATGTAGTGATGACTACAGGTCAGCCAGAAGACTCCTCGTTCCCCTAAAATGCCCATCTGCTTTGTAATACTTGAAATTGTCTCACTTTCCAGTTTAAGATGTGGCTTTGTGAGAGATAAACCTGATTTCAGTTGAGACTGAGTAAATGATTAATATTAGGCACTTTTTTTTTGGCAAAGGGGGGAGAAAGCCCAGCTGTTCTGGGTGACAGGAAGTTAAAATGTAAGAAGTTTCTTAGATGGAAAAAAGAGCCAAGAAATGGCAGATATGGGTTTCACTGGGGACCAACACTGTGTTTTTCTAACTTATATCAAGGGTAAAACCTCTAGTCAGATGTGCTGAGGGAGTGCTGACCGCTGACAGCTCATGCATGGACCAGGCTGTCCACTAGCCCTGTAGCCACAGTGGGTGCACTGTGGAAACTCAAACACGGAGTACCCTTATTGCAACTACATCTCATTCAAGGTCTGGCTAGCCATGCCCATTAGTAGTATCAATTTATCCCAAATCTATGTACCATACTGTGGGGCTGAGCTCCAAAGTCAACTGGTGGATCAGTTGATTATGTACATTTCTTGGTCCTATTTTAAATGTGTTACTTATAGAAATGACAAGTGGTGAAATTAGATTCATGAGTTTAATAGTCATAATAATTGTAGTGACACCAAAATCATTGAAAGGAGGACGTGATCACAGAATTCAAAAAAATTGATATAGCACAAAACTTTTCTATAAATACCCTAAGAAAATGACAGAGATTAAGATAAACAGAGATATTACATGGGTGTCATGTACCCCCTGATATGATGAGATGAGAAGGACACCTCACAGAATATCACAGATATTCTTTCCTCAAACCCATAAACATAGTCTAGTCATGAGAAAAACATCAGACAAACCCCAACTGAAGGGCATTCTACAAAATATATGACCAGTACCTTCTCAAAGTTGTCAAGGTTGTGAGAGGTAAAGAACGGGTAAGAAACAATCACAGATGTAAGGAGACATGATGACTAAATGTGATGTGGTGCTCTGTCTTGGAACTTGGAACAGAAAAGGACATTAATAGGAATACTGAACAGAGACTGAACACAGTCTGGGCAGTAGTTAATGGTAATGCATAAATGCTGATCTCTTAGTTTTGACAAACAAAATAGGGTGTTTCTCTTTGAAACTTTTCTGTGAATCTAAAATTATTCATCCAATAAATTACTTTGAAAGCAGAGACATGCAAATTCTTAGAAGGAATCAATAATAAATGCAGAGATCAAAAACACTGTAACAGAAATGAAGAATATCTTTGGTGGATCTATTAGGAGACTGGACACAGATGAGGAAAAAAATGTCTGAACTTGAAGATATGTCAATAGAAACTTTCAAAACCAAAAAAGTAAAGAGAAAAAAATGACTGAAAATTACTGAACAAGAACTTTGGGATAACTACAAAAGTTGGAACATACATGTAATGGAAACACTCGAAGTAGAAGAAAGAGGGAAAAGAATAGAAGAATTATTTGAAGCAATGACTGAGAATTTCCCAATATTAATGTCAGTCACTAAACTACAGATACAGGAAGCTCAGAAAACACCAATCAGGATAAATGCCAAAAAAAAACCCTATACCTTGGTGTATTATTTTCAGATTACAGGAAAAATATCGTGAAAGAAGCCAGAGGGGGAAAAGCGCTACACTTATTTAAGAGCAAATATAAGAATAACATCTTACTTCTCAGAAACCATTCATGCAAGAAAAAAGTGGCATAAAATATCTAAAGTTTTGGGAGGAAAAAATCATCTAGAATTCTGTACCCGGTGAAATTATTCTTCAAAAGTTAAGGAGAAATAAAGACTTTCTCAAACAAACAAAAGTTGAGGGAATTTGTTACCAGTAGACCTGACTTGCAAGAAATGTTTAAAGAAGTTCTTTAGAGAAAAGGAAAATATTTAGATCAGAAACTCAGACCTACATAAAGAAGGGAAGAACATCAAAGAAGGAATATGTGAAGGTTAAATAAAAACTTTTATTTTTCTTATTCTTCATTGATAAAAGTTTGTTAACAGATGACAGTTTGTTCAAGATAATACTAGCAATAATGTATTTGATTATGTATATTATAAATATATATATATGCTTATGTATGCTTATATATAAGTGAAATGGCTGACAGCAATGATACCAAGTACAAGAAGAAGAAATTAAGATTATTTTGTGGTTATAAGATACTCACATTACCCATGAAATGAAGTGAAACTGGACTTGGATTAGTTGTAAAAATATACTGCAAACTCTAGAGCAACCACTAAAAGAAGTTTAAAAAAAGTATAACTGATATGCTAAGAAAGGAGAGAAAATGGAATCATATAAAATACTCAATTAAAACCCTAAAAGGAGGAAAAAGAGTAGAAGACAAAAATAGGAACAAAGAACAGGGGCAACAAATAGATAATAGTAATAATATGGTAAATATTAATCCAACTATATCAATAATAACACTGAATTTCAATAATCAAAATGCACCATTAGGGCTTCCCTGGTGGCGCAGTGGTTGCGCGTCCGCCTGCCGATGCAGGGGAACCGGGTTCGC
>NC_041222.1:87250379-87268306 GCF_002837175.3 Physeter macrocephalus
GGCCACAGCAGAGGGAGGCCCGCATACCACAAAAAAAAAAAAAAAAAAAAAAAAAAAAAAAAAAAAATGCACCATTAAAATAGAGATTGTCAGAGTGGATAAAAATATATGGTCTAACTGTACCTTGTCTATAAGAAGTTCACTTTAAAGATAAAGACACATATGGATTAAAAGTAAAGGAATGGGGCTTCCCTGGTGGTGCAGTGGTTGCGCGTCCGCCTGCCGATGCAGGGGAACCGGGTTCGTGCCCCGGTCTGGGAGGATCCCACATGCAGCGGAGCGGCTGGGCCCGTGAGCCATGGCCGCTGAGCCTGCGCGTACGGAGCCTGTGCTCCGCAACGGGAGAGGCCGCAGCACGGGGAGGCCCGCATACCACAAAAAAAAAAAAAAAAAAAAAAAAAAAAAAAGTAAAGGAATGGAGGAAGAGATATCATGCTAACACTGATCAAAAGAAAGTGTGAGTGACTATTAATTTCAGACAGAGCAGACTTCAGAGCAAGGAAAGTTGTCAGAGATAAAGAGGGGCATTACATAATGGGATTAATACAGCAAGAAGACATCAGTTACATCATCCCATAGCAGCAGAATACACATTCTCCTCAAGCTTACATGGAACATTCACCAAGAAAGACCACAGTCTGGGCCATAAAACATGCCTTAACAAATTTAAATTAATAGAAATCATAGAATTTATGTTCTCAGACCACAATGGCATTAAACTAGAAATTAATAACAGAAAAATAGCTGGAAAATCCAATAATATGTTGAGACTAAACAGCATACTTCTAAATAACACATGGATCAAACAAACTCAAGAGGAATTTAAAAATATTTTGACAAAATGAAAATAAAAATACAACTTATCAAAACTTGTGAGAAGTAGCAAAAGCAGTGCCTACAGGGAAATATATAGCATTGAAGGCATGTATTAGAAAAGAAGTTCTAAAATTAACAACCTAAGCTTCCACTTTAGGAAACTAGAAAAAGAAGAGCAAATTAAATTCAAAGTAAGCAGAATAAAAGAAATAACAAAAATGGTAGGAGAAATCAATGAAGTTGAAAATAGGAAATCAGTAGAGAAAATCAACAAAATCAAAGGATGGTTCTTTGAAAATATCCATAAAATTTATAAAGCTAACTAAGAAAAAGGACAGAGGATATAAATTACTATTATCAAAAATCATTAAGATGCCATGGGCTTTAAAAGAATAATAAAAGAATACTATGAGCAACTCTATGCCCACTAATTGGATAGCCTGATAAAATGGACAAATTCCGTGAAGGATACAATTTCACAAAACTTACATATGAAGAAATAGACAATTTAAAGAGTCCTATATCTATTAAAGAAATTGAATCTACAATTAATAACCTTCCTAAACAGAAAGAACGAGGTCCAGATGAGTTTACGTGTGAGTTCTACTAAATATTTAAGGAAGAAATTATACCAATTCTCTATCATCTCTTCCAGAAGATAGAAGGAGAAGTAATAGGTCCTAATTCATTCTTTGGGACTAGAATTACTCCAATACCAAAACCAGACATTACAAGAAAACCACAGACCATTATCTCTCATGAACATAGATGCAAAAATTTTCTACAAATGTTAGCAAATTGTATCCAATATAAGGAGATGTATAATGTATATACACCATGACCAACTGAAATTTATCCCATGTGTGCAAATCTGTTTCAACAGCTGAAAATCAATTAATGTAATCCATTGCATCAACAGGCTAAAGAAGAAAAATCACATAATCACATCAGTAGATGAAGAAAAAGCAGATGACAAAATCCAACACCCATCCATGCTAAACTCTCAGCAAAATAGCAATAAAGGGGAAACTTCCTTGTCATCTACAGAAAACCTACACCTAACATCATGCTTAATGGTGAGAACCTTCAATCCTTCCTGCTAAGATAAGGAAAAAGGCAAGGATGAACCCTCTCACCACTCATTTTCAATATTGTACTGGAAGTCCTAGGTAATACAAGACAAGGAAAGGAAAACCTAGAGTCTTAAAACAACTGCTCAATATTCTATAATAATCTAAATGGGAAAATAACTTGAAAAAAGAATAGATACATGTATATGTATAACTGAATCACTTTGCTATATACCTGAAACTAACACAACATTGTTAATCAACTATACTCCAATATAAAATAATTTAAAAAAACACATATTTATCTCAGTTTCCATGGGTCAGGAATGCAGGTTGGATCATCTGTTCAGGGTCTCCCAAGGCTGCTCTTAAGATGTCACCTGGCCTGTGTTCCTTTTGGAGCTCAGGGTCCCCTTTCATGCTCATGTGGCTGTTGGAAGAATCCAGATCCTTGTGGTTGTAGAACTGAGGTCTCTGTTCTCTTGCTGGCTGTCAGCTGGGGGTCTTTTCAGCTCCTACAGGATGTCCTCAGGCCCTTTCCAAGTGGTCCCTTCTATAGGTTCTCTTATACTCAGAATCTCTCTTCTTTCAAGATGGGCCCAGGCCTTTTCAGGCTCACCTGTTTAAGTCAGGTCCACCTGAATAATTTCCCTTTTGACTAACTGAAAGTCAACTGACTGGAAATCTAATCATGAGAATGTTGCCTCATGATATTAAGAGGCTCTGCTCTCACTTACAAGGAGGGAATTATTCAGGAAGTGCATATGAGTGAGTGGGAATCTTGAGGGTCATTTTAGAATTCTGCCTGCCACAGTGTATGTTTCCCATAACAATACAAGACAAGAGATTTCCCACAGCTAAATGAAGGAGGCTGTATAGTCTAGTAATCTAAAGATCCTCCCCTGGAATCAGCCAGCTTTAGCAAGTTTTACTGAACTACCAGAGCAAGTTACTCATCTTCCTTGGTTTCCCTTTCTGTATGATGCAGATATTGAGGACGTGGACTTCATGGGGTTGTAGAGAAGACTTACTGAGCTCATTCACACAAAGCATTTGGTTCAGTGCTTGGCACATATGTGTTAAGTCAACATGACTAAGCTTCTCTCATGGCTGTTATTTCCAAAGTTACTGCAGAGCCATGGTAACATGTGTAAGAAGGTTATCATATGCATGCAAATCTCACTACACTGTTGTCAAAACTGAGTATTGGAAAGGAGCCAAGGACCTTAGGGAGCTACGGATGGAAATTCTGCAAGCCAGGTCCAAGACTTGAGGGGAGGAGGAACCCCTTGGATGGCCAAATCCTCAACTAAACTTACGTGTTCTGGGCTGGGTGGAGCATTAGTCATGGGAAAAGGAAGCTGATGTGGCAGAGCCAATATACCCATGTGAGGCTGCTACTGTCCCCACTGCCTGCTTAGCACTTTTAAAAAGGACACCTAAGTGCCCCTCCTGAGATCTTAAGTGCTGAAAACTTGGCCAAAGATATCCTGTGCTCTAGTCCTCCTTCTAATACCAGTCCCACTTGTGGCCAGATATGAGTTCCTTAAGCTGCTTTCTTTCTGGGAAACAAGTTACATAAACCCAACTCCCTGTATGGCCCCATGCCAGTTGAGTTACTTAAAAGCTTTGCTTTAAGTCAATCAAAACAGGGTCTGCCTGGGAGGGCATTCATTAGTGAATGCTGGCACAGCACCTTCTGATGTTAATTATTGTTATTGGGAGGCATTCGTTAAGGATGTTGAGTATCCTTTTGCAAGGGGCAGTGTTTATTAAAATGCAAATTGTCCTAGGCACCCTCTCCCCCTCAAGCTTTGGAAATCAAAGAGAATTATGGAGTGTGTACTTATTCTAAGACAAATTTTCCCATCATCCTAGTCCTGTGGCTTGCAGTGGAAGTCTTGGAGTACTATATGACTTTTGGCAGTGGAAACTGTTTCATTTTGATCTATCTTTTGAGAAAGGAGTATTAGCAAGTATTGCACTCAGAGCAACTATGGCCCAAATAGGGAATCTCTGACACATGTTGGAGAGTCCAGAACTGGCCCACAAAGCTGCCACCAGTCACATGCGGTTACTGAGCACTTGAAATATGGTCGGTGCCAATAGAGATGTGCTGTATGAGTAAAATACATACCAAGTTCTGAAGACTTAGTATAGCAAAAATAATGAAAAGTAATTCATTAATGGGTTTTTTTGGGTACTGATTACATGTTGAAATGATACTATTCTGGCTATATTGGCTAAAATGACTTTTATCATAAAAATTAATTCCACATGTTTCTTTTTACATTTTAAATGTGGCTTCTAGAAAATGTACAATTACAGATGTGTCTCTTGTACCCTGTCTGGCGATCAGGGCAGTTCTAGACAGAATGAGGGCCCTGGTCCAAACCTTTCCTTCCTGTTCAGAATAACCTCCTTTCTGGGCACTCTGCCTCCCCTGTAGCTGCCTGTACCCCTTCCAGCCCTGGACCAGAGGGTTCTGGCTGGCATGGTGTTGGCACTGCCTGCTCAAAGCCCTTGCATAAACTCCATTGTCAGGACCCACATCTGCTTGCCTTTTGCACCTTCCCACTTCCCAGCCACCTTTATGCCCTAGTTCTGAAACACGCCAGGCCCATGGTTTCCTGAGCAACCCTGTGTGCTCCCAGCATTACTGCTCCTGGGACCCCTTTGGTCTTCCCAAGACCCTGTCCCCTCTCACATCCCCTGTGCAGTTTTCCTGACACCCCTGCCCTCCCTGCATTCCTGTTGTCCTTGTGTTTATTACAGCACACTGACACTGTGTTGAAATTTTTCAATGTCTTTCTTCTCATTAGACTGCACACTCCTCAGCAGAAGGATACCACATCTTTTTATCTGTGTCTCCATGGCATGTAGTAAATATTTGTTAAATGCCCACAGAATGAAAGAACCACAGGGTAAATAGTGCTAGGTTACCAACACTGCATGTCTGTACGACGATACTGCGGTAACAGCTGAGGTGCTGCAGGCTTTGTTTTTATTTTTATGTTTAATCATTATTTTCTTTTAATAACAATGAAAACCTCTGTAGGGAGTAAACCCAGTGGCACTCCTCTGAGGTGAGAAGGAGTCCAAGTGCATTCTCTCCCCTTTCAGGGCATCTGGCTTCCCCTTGGATCGCCACCTGCCTCAGTCAGGGGTGGGATTCTTGGTGTTATGGTGGGTTGAATGCTGAGAATTGCCACCAAGTGCCAATTAGCCACTTGCTGGGATGGTGATCTTGCAAATAGAAAGCTCAGAGGGTGACTGGCTGTTTGCCTGTTTTCACAGGAGATAGAAATCTCCTTTCTGCCATGCCGGTCAGTGTGTGTGTTGTTTAGTTGCAAGTCTGTTTGGGGTTGCTGAGGCCATGTTGCTTCATACAACTGGCCTTACCCTCCCCAGGCCTCCCCCTCCCCAGGCTTCCCCCATGTGAGGATGTGTCTGGCTCCTGGAAGCAGCTTTGGTCCATTTGCCCTCCCTCTGCTGGACAACTGAGCAGGGCTCCTAGAGCAGGTCACTGCTGATTCAGAGTGTTATGTTTCGGGGATGTCCTGCTTCAAGAAAACTCAATAGACAGAAAGCTAACTGAGTAACCTAAATGATTAGGACTGATTCTCTCCCTGAGAATGGAGCTTCCTGGAGACTTACTCCAAGTCCCTGTAAGGAGTCAGCCAGTATTATTAAAAGTAATCTATCCTGGGCTTCGCTGGTGGCGCAGTGGTTGGGAGTCCGCCTGCCGATGCAGGGGACATGGGTTCGTGCCCCGGTCCGGGAGGATCCCACGTGCCGCGGAGCGGCTGGGCCCGTGGGCCATGGTCGCTGAGCCGGCGCGTCCGCTCCGCAGCGGGAGAGGCCACGGCAGTGGGAGGCCCGCGTACCGCAAAAAAAAAAAACAAAAACAAAAGTAATCTTTCCTTTTAATGTGATTGACCGTAAGCTTTTCAGGAATACACCTTTTCATAGATGAAGACCTAGCTTTTCTTTGGTCAGAAGAGCAAAGAAAGTCTTGCCTGTCCAAAACATAAAAATCCAAACCTAACTCATACAAAGAAATCCACTATTTCATTTACCCACAAAACTACAAGGGGGGGCCATTGAAACCTGCAGAGTAAGAAAGAGAATGCATCAGGCCAAGGGAAATCGCTGTGAGTGAGCAATTGGGCCTTGCACTGTGGGTTGTATTCTGGCTTTGGCCAGCCCAGCTGCTTTCCCATGATGCTGGCCTGCTGGGCCTCACTGTAACATCACTGTTGGGTTGCCCAAAATCATTATGCAATTCTCCATCATGTAGGCTCTCCCCCAGGACCAATGGAAGGTTGCTTTTTGTTCAGTTAGACCAGACTTGAAACTAATCAAGATATGCGTTATTTTCCTCTGAGGGATACAGGTTGTTGTCAGTCTAGGCAATGGGCCATTTGGCAGCGGGTTCTAAGTTGCCCGTCCATCCAGCCCTCCATGGCACTAAGTAGAGCTGCCAACATTATCCCTGCAGCTCCCCTGGCAAAAAGCATGTGAACTCCAGCTGGCCCAGCAGACAGCGGCCCGGATCTCCGCCTGGACTTCTTCAGGTGAGGCACCGATGCTGGGAGGATACCGCGTCTGAATGTATGAATGTGGACAACGGTCCTTATTTAAGTGGCCTGCTCCAGGAAGGCGTGGCGTTAGAGCAAAGGTTACAAGGTAAGCCCTGGGCCTTCTACCACACCTGCCACTTCCTTTCTTTCTGAGTCTAAATGACTCAGGTCTTCCAGGGTTTTGTTGTCTTTGTTTACTTTTGTCTCATTAAAATTCAAATACTGACTTTGTATTACTGAACTTGACTATGCACAGTCAGAGACTCAGAGCATAGCAGGGCTGGGCTAAGAGTGGTGAATGGATCCTGGATCCTATTTGGCCCTCAGGTTTCTAAGTCACCTGATCCTGCAGTCTCAGTTTAATCATCTGTAAAATGAGCACATGGCCCCACCTAATTTGTAAGGCCCAGCCTCTCGGACCTTGTATAAAGCTCATGAACTAATAAAACTGCTGAGATGAATCAATTTTCAACACATAGAAATACCATTCACACTCCCGGGTTAAAAGAGTAGATGAAGGTGAAAGAGGAAACCCTCCCTTCTTCACATTTCCTTAGTCAACAGCTACTATCTTATATCTTTTGCTGGATCATCATAAAAGGAAATATTATATCCTTGGAAAAGCACACTTATGTCTGCTTTGTTGTGCTTCCTGATGGTCATCCTAAAATCCCTCTGCTGCGTGGTACGTCTGATGCCCACCTAAGCTGTTGAAACCTGCAAAAATTCACAAAAGTTCAAAAAGGAACAGAAAAAGCCAGGAGGTAATCAAAAGAATCAAAACCTCCAGGCAACTGTACATCATACAACTCAGTTTTTATTGCATTCAATTGTAATAATGTCCACAGTTAATTTCTCCTGATTTAGGTCTATGCATTGAACAAACACATTTTGCAGATCTTTAAGAAATTTTAAAAGGAAGACATTTTTCAGACCTGTGCCTTTGTGACATCAAAATACCCCACTAGAAAGTGTATAGTTCAGACAGGCGACCTGCTGCTTTATCTTGGTAGATCCAAACACCATGACTGATTTTTTTTCCTCCCGTAAACTCACTAAACTGATTGCTGTCAACATGTCAAGGGCTCCAAGTGAAGGTGGTTACTCAGAGCTAAATGCAGGCTTTGTTTTGTTTTAATTTCAGGACTAGCAAGGTGGAACATTAACATGTCTGTATTTACCACCAAGACTGGATGTTTTTAGTGGGGGTTAAATATATCATGGTTAAAATGTAATTATTAATATTACCATAACTAATAACATCACAACTAATAATATTCACAACACGTAATATTTTCCCATGCCTTATCTCACTGGATCACCCTGAAAACTCAATGGGGGAGGCAATGTTTTTGTTTATTGAAGAGATCCTGATTCTCAGAGAAGTGATTTTCTCAAGGTCACAGGTGGCATGGTCACTGGGCTTTCAGGCTCCCAACTCAGGTGTTCAGACTTTTAAGTCCCTGCTCACTCTGGCATGTTGTGTGCCTTTGAAATGCAAATCTATAACCGTTTTAAGGAGCAACTCAAACAAGTAGTTTAAATAAAGAAAGCAGTTGTCTAAATATTTGAAACTAAAATTTTTATAATATTAGCTATTAAAACATTTTTATTTAAAACTATCATGTGAATAAAGATGGTTACTGTTGTTCTGTAATCTGTATTAGCCCTCGTCTTCATTTTGTGGATTACTGAAGGTCAGCTATGGCCATTTATTCATTTGAGCAAATTTTGTGTTTTAAACAAATTCCTTCTATGACAAGTATTTGACATGCCCTTAATTAATCTTAAGGAATAAGGTTTCTTGGACTCATCTTCAAGAACTGTACATAAAAAAGAGTAGGTTTCATGTCTTTTCAGAAAAATCTTTATCAGTTGCTTTAAAATTCAAATAACCACCCCCCCGACCGATTTTAATGGAGGTTGACTTTAATTAAAAAGTTTAACTTTGCTTCTGCAATACAAAATGACACCTGTTAGTAAGGTTAGTAAGGTTAGTAAGTTAATCCCATATATCTGGTTGATATAGAGCAACACTCAGGTTCCAAGTGCAATTGCATTTCTCTCATTATAGTGCTATAAGCCTATAAGGAGAGTGTTGTCCCCATGCCTTGGAATCTGATTATCACTGGAGAACTCTCACCCATGTTGTCCAGGTCAGTGTTCCCAGCTGGGCTTTAGTGAAGATTTGAAGGTCAGGGTGAGAAGCCCTTATCAGCCAAGGTCCTTTTTTTCAATAGCTGGAACTCAAAAATGAAGCAGAACAGGCAAGGCATGGGGTTATAGCAGACTCAGTGGACTGGCAACATTTGTGGACAGCCAATCACTTGTGAAGCTTCCAATAGTTCTGCCCCAGGATGCTTACCTGTGCTACCTGCAGGAGAGACAGTCGAGGGAGTGGGGAGCTTCCCACTGAAGATCTATAGTCCTAGCATTTTGCAGAACTAGGTCAGCATCATCAATAATGAAGGGTATTTTTGCACAGGGCACAAAAAGCTGCATTAAAAGAGATCTAGATTTTTATACTTTTATTTGTTTGGGTCCTATCTTCTTTTCTTGGTAATAATGGCTAGAGTTTGTCTATTTTGTTTATTTTTTCAAAAAAGCAGATCTTATTTTCATTGATCCTTTCTATTGTCTTTTTAGTTTCTATTTCATTCATTTCCACTCTCATCTTTGTTATTTCCTTCCTTCTACGAACTTTGGGCTTAATTTCTTTTTTCTTTTTCTAGTTCCTTGAGATGTAAAGGGAAACCTGGTGCACTACTGGTGGGAATGTAAACTGTTGCAGCCACTATGGAAAACAGTATGGAGATTCACCAAAAGATTAAATTAGAATTATCACATAATCCAGCAATCCCCACTTCTAGGTTTTTATCCAAAGGAAACAAAAACACTAACTCAAAATGATATATGCTTTTCTCAGGGTATGTGCCCAGTAGTGGGATTGCTGGGTCATATGGTAGTTCTATTTTTAGTTTTTTAAGGAACCTCCATACTGTTTTCCATAGTGGTTGTATCAGTTTACATTCCCATCAACAGTGCAGGAGGGTTCCCTTTTCACCACACCCTTTCCAGCATTTATTGTTTAAAAAAAAAAACAAAAAATGATATATGCACCAACACACACACACACACAAAACATATATAATGTAATATTATTCAGCTACCAGAAAGAAAGAAATCCTGTTATTTGCAACAACATGGATGGAACTTGATGGAATTATACTAAGTGAAATAAGCCGGACAAAGAAAGATAAGTATTGTATGATATTTATACGTGGAATCTAAAAAAATGTCAAGTTTATAGAAACAGAGCAAAAAGTGTTTGCCAGGGGCTGGGTGTTGGAGGGAATAGGGAGAGGTTAGTAAAAGCATACATTTGTTAAAAGTAAAAGTGAAAAAGGTATACTTTCAGTTATAAAATGAATAAGGTCTGAGGATCCAATGTATAACATGGTGACTCTAGTTGAGAACACTTTGCTGTAAAATTGAAACTTGCTGAGAGAGTAGAACTTAAATGTTCTCACCAAAAGAAAAAAATATTATATAAATATGTAAGGTGATGGGTGTGTTAATTAACTAGATAGGATGAATCCTTTAGTAATGTAGATAGATATCAAATCATCAGGATGTACACTTTAAATATCTTACAACCTTATTTGTCAATTATACCTCAAAAAAGCTGAAAAAATGAAATATTCATGTACATTTTAGGTATAAGAAAGAAATAAAAATACCAAAAAAAAGTATCTGAAGAAAACTCTAAATCAAAAAAGTACATGCACCCCAATGTTCATTGCAGCATTATTTACAATAGCCAAGACATGGAAGCAACCTAAATGTCTATGAACAGATGAATGGATAAAGCTATGATATGTTATATATATATATATATATCACATACACACACACATAGACATGGAAGCAACCTAAATGTCTATGAACAGATGAATGGATAAAGCTATGATATGTTATATATATATATATATCACATACACACACACATATATATATAATGGAATATTACTCAGTTGTAAAAAAGAATGAAATAATGCCATTTGCAGCAAGATGAATGGATCTAGAGATTATCATATTAAGAGAACTAAGTCAGACAAAGACTGATATCATATGATATCACCTTTATGTGGAATCTAAAATATGATAGAAATGAACTTATTTACAAAACAGAAATAGACTCACAGACATAGAAAACAAACTTATGGTTACCAAAGGGAAAAGGGGTGGGAGAAGGATAAATTAGGAGTTTGGGATTAACATATATATACACTACTATATATAAGATGGCTAAACAACAAGGACCTACTGTATAGCACAGGGAAGTATACTCAATATCTTGTAATAAGCTATAATAGAAAAGAATCTGAAAAAGAATATATATATAAACTCAATCACTTTGCTGTACACCTGAAACTAACACAACATTGTATTACCTATAATTCAATAAAACATTTTAAATAAAGAACAGGAAGAAAGCTGAAGATATATCATCAAAAAAAAAAAAATGAAGAGAGAGAGATCTATTAGAGTCAACAGATTATCAGGTCTCAGAGGATGACTTGGAAGCCAGTGCTTGACTTGGACAGGTAAGGAAAGTCGACCAGAAATGATTGCTACTAGAGAAAATACACACATATACACACACACACAGGCACTCAGACACACATTCACACACACATACACTCATGCACAGAGATATACAAATTCCCACACAGGAACACATACATATATGCACAAACATACACATGTGTGCATACACACATACACATGTATGCACAGACAGACTCACATGAAACACACAGAGATGCATATACACACCCAATTAGCTTATCTTATTCAAGTCTTGGAACCAATAAAAGAATTTTTGCACCTTGTTTTTAAGCTCTTAAGTAGAAGTTTATCTAAAATGCTCAATTAAGACTGGTGTTTTGGTCTCCTAAATTGTGTGGATTTTTCAGATGCAGATAAGTTAGTCTCTAAGTACCGGGTTGAGGACTGGTACAGCACTGTATAATTTTTCTTTTGAAGAGCTACAAACACTTCTGTTGATCACATATCATGTTGCTTTACCCAGGAGAAAACAGACGTTATTATTCCTGCTTTTCTAGAGGGAAACTAGGACATACTGTGTAAGTCAATCAGCCCCGAGCTGCAGTGCTGGGGCTGGGGAGCTGGTCCTCTTCTAACTGATGGCAAACTGGACATTGGTGGTTTTGTTTACTACTACGGGTAAAGATTATAGCTGTGTGAGCTGATATACCTCCTGGGTGTAAGCAGGTAAGTTTCTGAAAATGGAAATAATATAGAAGCAGGTCTTTAATCAGACCATTTTGTAAATAGTGACAGTGGATCCACGGTTTCTGCCTCTACAACTTCTCTTGCCCTCCCACAGGGAAATGGGTGAACACATCCCTGAGGGATTTGCCTGGAACCTGAGCTCTGGTCTATTGTAAGTAACATGAGAGCAGTGTGGTCCTCAGGCCCTCTCAAAGAAGCAGGCTCTGTTTGCACTGCTGATCCATCCTCAGGGCATTAAAACTTCAGAGCCACCTTGCTTGCACTGAAGCAACAGGAAGTTGAGAGCTACCTACTCCATTCTGTCACCTTTGCAAGAGGCAAGTTCTGATCCAGAAATCCTTTACTCCCTGAGGATGATGACTGATTCCAACGTACGGAATAGACTGGAGTCTCAATTCACGTGTTCCTTGTCTGTTGCCAGCATCGAGTGGCACAGACGGCTCATGTATTCCTCAGGCCACTAAGCAGATGCTTCATCCTCCCCCTGAAGAAGCCTGGTCCCAGCTGGGTCCCCCAGTCTTTCCCTTCACCCAAGTTTCCTATATGTAAGGGATGACCCTGTGAGGTTCTTGGCTCTGGCTCTTTCTTTCTGTCTCTGCTCAGAACTCCCACCTGCATTAAGGTAGATGGAATTTTCACAGCCAATTTGCTGTTTCACTAAAGTCCTTTGTGCACATATGAGAATAATGGTGGAGTTGACATCTGAGATGCAAGAAAGCATCACTGATGTACAAAAACATCAGGGTACTCAAAAGATTTTGCTAATATCAGATCATTTGTCCCACATTAAGCTGATGGGGTTCAATTCCAGAGGTGAGATGACTGAGAATCAGTCTGAGCAGAGCCAGGAGCACACCTGGAGGGATGTGAGGGCTGATCAAAGAGAGCACAGTGCCGGTGGGGTGGTTCCAGGTCTCCTGCCCCAGAGATAGCAACACATGGACTTTAATTGTGGGCTTTATGAATGGGAACAATGGCTAGGTCTTCCTCTATATTCTCCCCTCTCCCTCCCTTGGTTTCAGGAGACAGCAGAAGCAGGGCATTGCCATGCAGAAAGAAGTCAGGCTGGCCATGGGGCCATGTGCCCTCCCTGTGACACCCTGGTGGTCACATAGCGTCTCTGTGCTCCACATCTGTAAAGGGTGGGAAGGGAGTATGATGCCTCTCTCAGCTAAAGAGAGAGCAAAGTAATTATTTCCTAACCATTCACAAATTCTCTCTCTCCTTTAGTTTTTTTTTAGTTATGGCTGATATATGCAAATGAAAACTGAGGATGTTCCCCTCTATGGAATGCTTCTATCCCTGTATGTATATATATATATATAATCTGACCCTATTGGGTATTAATAATAGGAATATACAAAGTGTGACTAAATTTCATAAGATCAGTTTTGTGGAGCCAGTAAAATGGAAGACTTGAGATCACAGTGGGGATTGGTAGAACAGGAGCTTTTATGCCAGCTTCTGGATGAAGAGACGTGAAGTTTGCTTCTTTCAGTAGCAGAATAAAAATCAGTGATAGAAAGATAAATAGATCTACATACAAATACACAAACACACATACATGTATGTACACACACACTTTCTATTTACTTTCATATGAAGCTAAAGATAGCTGTCAGGGAGATTTTTGGAAAGACTACTTAAAAGTTTAGGAGGGCTCTTGGGTGCCTGCTGAGCTCACTTCTCAGTGGGTGTGCATTATAGTAGAGACAGTCTGACAGGTGTGTGAGAGTCCAGGTGCTAGCACAGCACAGCCTTCAGCAGATAATTGGTAGAGTCAGAGGCCATGTGCAGCTCACATGTTTCCCCTCAATGACATTTATTATCTCTCAATTAAAACACCTGCCTTAACTCACCCTTCTTGCAGGCCTAATGCTTGAAAGGAGCCTGGTACAATCAGTTTGGGGAACCCACCTATGCACCAAACCGAGAGACTGGTTTTTAGAAACACCTCCGGAAATGGGGCTTAGTACTGAACATCTTCCAGTGATTCTGCCTGCAGTAAAGTCAATCCAAAACACAGGGCCAATATTGCCCTATCTATCTGTCTCTTCCAGAGCAGGCAGGGGCTTCAGCTTCCATGTCTTCATAACTAGCATTTTCCAAGATTGCCAGATTGATTCTTGAGATAGATAATTATTCTGAAGGAACTATAGTATAATTTAAAAATTAAACAATGAACTTCCAGAATATGGTTGTGCAATTCCCACAAGCCCTGTATATTTGCAACAGTCTCCTAGCCACTAGCCTGCCTGCCCTCGCTGTGCTGACCAGTCACTCTGAAACCCACCCTTGGCCCACAACGTTCAAGAGAAGAGACATCTGGGACATTGTTAAAGAAAATAATATTCCTGGAAGTGTGGTCAATATAGCAGAATAGGAAGACCCTGAATTCACCTCCTCCCACAGATACATCAAAATTACAAGTATTTACAGAGCAACTATCAATGAGAACAACCTGAACAGTAGCAGAAAAGAGTTTCCACAGCTAAAGATACAAGAAAGAAATCACAATGAGATGGGTAGGAGGGGTGGAGATGTAGTATGATCAAAATCCACATACTCAGGTAGGTGACAGGAGAATAATCACAACTGCAGAGGTTCTCTCCAAGGAGTGAGGGGTCTGAGCCTCACATCAGACACCCCAGCGCAGAGGTCCTGTATCAAGAAGAAGAGCTCCTAGAACATCTGCCTTTGAAGGCAAGCAGGGCTTGCATATGGGAGAACTGGAGGGCTGTAGGTAACAGACTCTGCTTTGAAAAATACATGCAATATCTCACACACTTTGAGACCCAGCATATGGGCAGTTATTTGAGATGACCCTGAGTCAAACCCACCTGCTCATCTCAGGGAACATCTTGAAGAGGCAGGATGCAACTGGGACTCCCCATGGGAGCATAGACTCTGGTGGCATCCATTTTGGGAAGCTCATTCTACCATGCGGATATTGGTTCTGGTAAGCACCACTTCAGAGTCCTCTCTCTAGCTTATTAGTGCTAAGGGCTTACCTATCCACCAGCAGGCCAGTAGCAGACCCTGGCCCCCTGGACCCCACAGCCTGCCGACCTGGGACCCAGGCCCTCCCACCAGTAGGTTAGCACCAGCCTTGGCTCCCCTAGGCCCCACAGCCAGCCTTCCTGACCCAACCCTGCCCACCAGCAAACTGGCACCAGTCCTGGGAACCCACCAGGCCATGAAACCAGCTGCTCTGGGACTTGGCCCCTCTCACCAATGGGCCAGCAGCTATCACATGAGGCAGGACCTGGTAGTCAAGCAGGTCAGGGCAGCCCTGCTTACCAGGCACCCACAGTAGTCAGCCCCACCACAACAGAAAGGCCCACAAAGGGAGCAACCCTAGAGCATATAGCTATGGTGATCAGAGGGGAGTGTGCTGCTGGGCCTCATAGGATGTCTCCTACAGGAGACCACTTCTCTGAGATCAGGAAATGTAACTGACACACTTAATACATAAAAATAAACACAGGGATTTGGCCAAAAGAAGGAACAATACAAAATCTCAGAAAAAGAACTGAAATGGAGATAATCCATCTACCTGATAAAGAGTTCAAGATAATTGTCATAAAGATGCTTAATGAACTCAGTGGAAGAAAAATTGAACATAGCAAGAATTTTAACAAAGTTAGAAAATGTAAAGAAGAACCAAACAGAGCTGAATACAATAACTGAAATAAAAATACACTAGAAGAGACAACAGTAAATTCAATGATACAGAGAAATGGATCTATGAACTAGAACACAGAGTAGTGGAAATAGCTAAGCTGAACAGAAAAAAAAAGAATTAAAAAAAAGAAGATAGTTTAAGAAACGTCTAAGACAACAATAAGCATACTAATGTTGACATTATAGTGGTTCCAAGAGGAGAAGAGAGAAAGGGGCAGAAAATATATTTGAAAAAATAATAACTGAAAACTTCCCTAATCTGGGAAAGGAAATGGACATTCAGGTCCAGGAAACATAGAGAATCCTACACAAGATGAACTCAAAGAGATCCACCAAGACACATGATAATTAAAATTGCAAAAATTAAATAAAGAGAAAATCTTAAAAAACATTGAGAGAAAAGCAACTAGTTATATACAAAGGAATTCCCATAAGACTATCAGCTGACTCTTCAGCAGAAAATTTGCAGGCCATAGGGAGAAGCAAGATGTATTCCAAATGATGAAAAGTAAAAACTTATGATTAAAAATAGTCTACCCAGCAAGACCATCATTTATATTTGAAGGAGAGATAGTTTTACAGACTAGCAAAATCAAAGGGTTCAGCAACTGTAAACCAATGTTACAAGAAATATTAAAGGAACTTCTCTGAGCAGAAAAGAAAACAACTAGAAATATAAAAACTATTAAAGGAAAATCTCATTGGTAAAGACAAACATACAGCAAATGTAGTAGTTAGCCACTTATAAAGCTAGTAGGAAGTTTTTAAAGACAAAAGTAGTAAAATCTTCTAACCCCACAACAAGTAGTTAAGGGATACACAAAACAAAAATATCAAAATATGATGTCAAAAACATTAAATGTAGGAGGAGAAGTAAAAAAATGCAAGGTTGTTAGAATATATTCAGATTAAAAGATCATTAACTTAATGTAATCATTAGCTAGATAGATAGATAGATAGGTATAAATAGTTACATATGAACCTTATGGTCACCACAATCCAAAAACCTATAATAGCTACACACACACACAAAATGAATCCAAACATAACTCTAAAGATAGTCATCAAATCATAAGGGAAGAGAGCAAAAGAAGAAGAAAGGAACAAAAAAAGAACTACAAAAACAACTAGAAAACAAAATAGGAGTAAGAACATACTTATTAATAACTACTTGTGATGTAAATGGACAAATGCTCCAATCAAAAGACAGAATGGCTGAATGTATACAAAAAAACAAGACCCATATATATGCTGCCTATAACAGATTCACTTTATTTATTTATTTATACCATTTTTAAATTATAGTTGATTTACAATATTGTGTTAATTTCTGCTGTACAGCAAAGTGATTCAGTTATACGTATACATACATTCTTTTTTATGTATATTCTTTTCCATTATGGTTTATCATAGGATACAGAATATAGTTCTCTCTACTATACAGTACGACCTTGTTGTTTATCCTTTCCATATATAATAGCTTACATCTGCTAACTCCAACCTCCCACTCCATTCCTCCCCGACCCCTCCCCCTTGGCAACGACAAGTCTGTTCTCTATGTCTGTGCAGACCCACTTTTGTTACAAAGACACACATGGACCGAAAGTGAAGGGATGTAAAAAGGTATTCAATGCGAAGGCAAATGAAAAGAAAGCTGGGTAGCAATACTTATACCAGGCAAAGTAAGCTTTAAAACAAAGATAGTAACAAGAGACAAGGAAGGACATTACATAACGATCAAGGAGTCAATCCAACAAGCGGTATAACATTGTAATATCTTATTATAATTTATAACTGTAACATGTAAATATATATACACATCCAATATAGGAGCACTTGAATACTTAAAGCAAATATTAACAAATATAAAGGGGGAAATTAACAGTAACATAAAAATAGTAGGGGACATTAACACCCCAATTACTTCAATGGACTGATCATCCAGACAGAAAATTAATAAGGAAAAATGGACCTTAAACAAGACATTAGATAAAATGGAATAGAGGGTTGGCCAAAAAGTGCCTTCAGTTTTTAAGTAAAAATAAAAAACACATTTTTCATTTTCACCAAGAACTTTATTGAACAACGTATTCACCCTTTTGTTCCACTACCTACTGCCATTTTTCAGGCAACTTGGTAATTCCATCTTCTTAAAACTTTTTATCTTTTTGAGCAAAGAATTGTTCCAGGTGCCTTTTACAGTCTTGCAAGGAATTGAATTTTTTTCCATTAAGATAATTTTGTAAAGACTGAAATAAATGGACATCCGAAGGTGCAATGTCTGGTGAATACGGCAGATGAATCAGAACTTCCCAGCCAAGTTGTAACAGTTTTTTACATGGTGATCAAAGAAACATGTTGGTCTTGCGTTATCCTGATGGAAGATTTTGCATTTTCTTTTTTTTAATATCTTTATTGGAGTATAACTGCTTTACAATGGTGTGTAGTATCTGCT
>NC_041222.1:87269242-87269937 GCF_002837175.3 Physeter macrocephalus
TTACATGTACCTGTCCAGTTTTCCCAGCACCACTTATTGAAGAGGCTGTCTTTTCTCCACTGTATATTCTTGCCTCCTATATCAAAGATAAGGTGACCACATGTATCTGGGTTTATCTCTGGGCTTTCTATCCTGTTCCATTGATCTATATTTCTGTTTTTGTGCCAGTACCATACTGTCTTGATTACTGTAGCTTTGTAGTGTGGTCTGAAGTCAGGGAGCCTGATTCCTCCAGCTCCATTATTCGTTCTCAAGATTGCTTTGGCTATTCAGGGTCTTTTGTGTTTCCATACTAATTGTGAAATGTTTTGTTCTAGTTCTGTGAAAAATGCCAGTGGTAGTTTGATAGGGATTTCATTGAATCTGTAGATTGCTTTGGGTAGTAGAGTCATTTTCACAATGTTGATTCTTCCAATCCAAGCACATGGTATATCTCTCCATCTACTTGTATCATCTTTAATTTCTTTCATCAGTGTCTTATAATTTTCTGCATACAGGTCTTTTCTCTCCTTAGGTAGATTGATTCCTAGATATTTTATTCTTTTTGTTGCTATGGTAAATGGGAGTATTTTCTTAATTTCACTCTCAGATTTTTCATCATTAGTGTATAAGAATGCCAGAGATTTCTGTGCATTAATTTTGTATCCTGTTACTTTACCAAATTCATTGATTAGCTCTAGTAGTTTTCTGGTAGC
>NC_041222.1:87272607-87275598 GCF_002837175.3 Physeter macrocephalus
ACTTCCTAGACTTGATTAACTATTTCCTTTCCCATATTAGGGAAGTTTTCAACTATAATCTCTTCAAATATTTTCTCAGTCCCTTTCTTTTTATCCTCTTCTGGGACCCCTTTAATTAAAAGGTTGGTGCATTTAATGTTGTCCCAGAGATCTCTGAGACTGTCCTCATTTCTTTTCATTCTTTTTTCTTTATTCTGCTCTGCAGTAGTTATTTTCACTATTTTAATCTTCCAGGTCACTTATCCGTTCTTCTGCCTCAGTTATTCTGCTATTGATCCCTTCTAGAGTATTTTTAATTTCATTTATTGTGTTGTTCATTGCTGCTTGCTTCCCCTTTAGTTCTTCTAAGTCCGTTTTAAATGTTTCTTGCATTTTGTCTATTCTATTTCCAAGATTTTGGATCATCTTTACTATCATTATTCTGAATTCTTTTTCAGGTAGACTGCCTATTTCCTCTTCATTTGTTAGGTCTGGTGGGTTTTTACCTTGCTCCTTCATCTGCTGTGTGTTTTTTTGTCTTCTCATTTTCTGGAGCTCCTTTACGCGGTGGCGCCTTCAATCCCCTCTCCTCACGCACCAGGAAACACAGAGGGAAGAAAAAGTCTCTTGCCTCTTCGGCAGCTCCAGACTTCTCCCGGACTCCCTCCCGGCTAGCCGTGGTGCACTAACCCCTTCAGGCTGTGTTTGCACCTCCAGTCCTCTCCCTGCGATTTGACCGAAGCCCGAGCCTCAGCTCCCAGCCCCTGCCCTTCCTGGCGTGTGAGCAGACAAGCCTCTCTGGCTGGTGAGTGCTGGACGGCACCGATCCTCTGCAGGAATCTCTCCGCTTTGCCCTCTGCACCCTGTTGCTGCACTCTCCTCCCTGGCTCTGAAGCTTCCGCCGCCCCCACCACCCGCAGTCTCTGCCCACGAAGGGGCTTCTAGTGTGTGGGAACCTTTCCTCCTTCACAGCTCTCTCGCACTGGTGCTGGTCCCGTCCCTATTCTTTTGTCTCTGTTTATTCTTTTTTCTTTTGCCCTACCCAGGTATGTGGGGAGTTTCTTGCCTTTTGGAAGGTCTGAGGTCTTCTGCCAGCATTCAGTGGTGTTCTATAGGAGCAGTTCCACTTGTAGATGTATTTCTGATGTATCTGTGGGGAGGTAGGTGATCTCCGCGTCTTACTCTTCCACTGTCTTCTCTCTTCTCCCCTTTCATTTTCTGATGACTAATTCTGGATGCTTTTTGTCAAGTGCTGCTTTCAGTTGGTCTAATTGGGAGCAGTACTTGTTGGATTTAATCATTTGGTTTTCCAAGAAGGGAGAAAAAATAGAAAGGAAAGAAAGAAGGGAAGGAAGAAAGGAAGGAAGAATGGAAGGAAGGAAGGAAGGAAGAAAGAAGAAAAAAATTCCCCCTCTCCTCTTTGTTCGCACAGCTTCTGGGCTTCAGCTTTGGACTTGGCCCCACCTCTGCATGTAGGTTGCCTGAGGGCGTCTGCTCTTCGCTCAGACAGGACGGGGTTAAAGGAGCAGCTGATCATTTGGTTTTCCAAAAGGAGCTCATAATAGAGGACTCCCTTCCAATCCCACCATATACACAACGTCACCTTCTTTGGATGAAGACTAGCCTTTGGTGTGGTTGATGTTGGTTCATTTTGCTTGTCCCACGAGTTCTTCTGTTCCACATGATTGTACAGTATCCACTTTTTATCGCCCATCACAATTTGTTTTAAAAACTTAACATTTTCATTACGTTTCAGTAGAGAATCGCATGCAGAAATATGGTCAAGAAGGTTTTTTTTCACTCTGTTCCACATGATTGTACAGTATCCACTTTTTATCGCCCATCACAATTTGTTTTAAAAACTTAACATTTTCATTACGTTTCAGTAGAGAATCGCATGCAGAAATATGGTCAAGAAGGTTTTTTTCACTTATGTGAACCCAAACATCAAAGTGATGAACATAACTAAGCTGGTGAAAATGATTTTCAACACTTGATTTGGATATTTTGATTATGTTGGCTATCTCCTGTGTAGTGTAACATTGATTGTTCTCAATTAATGTCTTGGTTTGATCTCTATCAACTTCAACTGGTCTACCCAACTGTGGAGTGAGAAGTCTCCAGCATGAATCTTTGAAAACCACTTTTGACACATTCGATCAGTCATAGCACCTTCTCCATACACTGCACAAATCTTTTTTTGCATTTCAGTTGTGTTTTTACCTTTCTTGAAATAATAAAGCATAATATGCCAAAAATGTTGCTTTTCTTCTTCCATCTTCACTATTAAAATGGCTACACAAAAATTCACCAATTTTGATGTCATTTTTTAAAAATGCACGCTGATATGACAGCTGTCACATACAATCTAACAAAATTGTTTTGAATGAAATTAAAGACAACTAAGTGCTATTAGAGCCATCTTATGGAAAAAAACAAACGAACCTTTTGGCCAACCCAATATATATATATATATGTGGAAAGAGAGAGAGAGAGAACATTCCATCCAAAAGCAGCAGAATGCATATTCCTTTCCAGTGCACATGGAACATTCTCCAGGATTGATCACATGCTAGACCATGCTAGACCATGAAACCTGTTTATTCTTTTTTCTTTTGCCCTACCCAGGTATGTGGGGAGTTTCTTGCCTTTTGGAAGGTCTGAGGTCTTCTGCCAGCATTCAGTGGTGTTCTATAGGAGCAGTTCCACTTGTAGATGTATTTCTGATGTATCTGTGGGGAGGTAGGTGATCTCCACGTCTTACTCTTCCACTGTCTTCTCTCTTCTCCCCTTTCATTTTCTGATGGGCTAGCCGTGGTGCACTAACCCCTTCAGGCTGTGTTTGCACCTCCAGTCCTCTCCCTGCGATTTGACCGAAGCCCGAGCCTCAGCTCCCAGCCCCTGCCCTTCCTGGCGTGTGAGCAGACAAGCCTCTCTGGCTGGTGAGTGCTGGTCGGCACCGATCCTCTGCAGGAATCTCTCCGCTTTGCCCTCTGCACCCTGTTGCTGCAC
>NC_041222.1:87276691-87311496 GCF_002837175.3 Physeter macrocephalus
ATGACAGCTGTCACAATACAATCTAACAAAATTGTTTCGAATGAAGTTAAAGACAACTAAGTGCTATTAGAGCCATCTTATGGAAAAAAACAAACAAACCTTTTGGCCAACCCAATATATATATATATGTGGAAAGAGAGAGAGAGAGAACATTCCATCCAAAAGCAGCAGAATGCATATTCCTTTCCAGTGCACATGGAACATTCTCCAGGATTGATCACATGCTAGACCATGCTAGACCATGAAACAAGTCTCAATAAATTTAAGAAATTGAAATCATATCAAGCATCTTTTCCAACCTCAATGGTATAAGACTAGAAATCAGCTACAAGGGAAAAAAAAAACCTGCAAGAAGCCACAAACATGTGGAGACTAAACAATATGCTACTAAACAACCAATGTGTCACTAAAGAAATCAAAGAGAACATAAAAAAAATATTGGGAGACAAATGAAAATGGAATCACAAGGATTCAGAAATCTATGGGATGCAGAAAAGCAGTTCTAAGAGGGAAGTTTATAGTGATAGAAGCCTATCTCGGGAAACAAGAAAAAACTGAAATAAAAAGCTAACTTTACACCTAAGGAAACAGAAAAAGAGGAATAAATAAAACCCAAATTAGTAGAAGGAAAGAAATAATGGATATTAGAGTGAAAATAAATGAAATAGAGACTAAAGAAACAATCAATGAAACGAAGAGCTGATTCTTTGAAAAAATAAAAAAAATTGATAAACCTTGAGTCAGGCTCAACATGAAAAAAAGAGAGAAGTCCCAAATCAATAAAATCAGAAATTACAAGAGAGAAATTAGCAACAAACACCAGAGAAATACAAAGATTCATAAGAGATTACTACAAACAATTATATACCAATAAAATAGAAAACCTAGAAGAAATGGATAAATTCCTAGAAATCTACAATATTCCAAGACAGAATCAGAAGAAATAGAAAATATGAACAGATGGATTTCCAGTAATGAAACTGAATCAGTACTAGAAAAATACCTCAACAAACAAAAGTCTAGGACCAAATTGGTCTCAGGTGAATCCTACTAAACATTTAAAGAGTTAACACCTATTCTTCTCAAACTATTCCAAAAAATTGAAGAGAAGGGAGAGCTTATGAACTCATCTCACTAAACTATATTCACCATGATACCAAAACCAGATGAAAACACCACAAAAAAAGAAGAAAATTATAGACCAATATCCCTAATAAACATAGATGCAAAAATTCTTAACAAAATGTCAGCCAACAAAATTCAACAATACATTAAAAGATCATATACCATGATCAAGTAGAATTTATCCTAGAGATATAAGGATGGTTCAATATCTGCAAATCAATCATATAAGGATGATTCAATATCTGCAAAAAAACACCATGTTAACAAATTGAAAAATAATAATCATATGATCATCCCAATAGATGCAGAAAAAGCATTTGTCAAAATTCAACATTCATTTATGACAAAAATTCTCAACCAAGTGAATACAGAGGGAACATGCCCTAACATAATAAAGGTCATATGTGACAAACCTATGTCATACAAACAGCCAATGTCTTACTTGATGATGAAAAGTTGAAAGCAATTCCTCTAAGATCAGGAACAAGACAAGGATGGCCTACTCTTGTCACTTTTATTCTACATAGTATTGGAAGTCTTAGCCACAGTAATCAGACAAGAAAACGACATAAAAGGAATCTAAATTGGAAAAGAAGTAAGACAATCATTATTTGCAGATGACATGATACTACATACAGAAAGTTCTAAAGATGCCACCAAAAAAACTATGAGAACTGATAAATGAATTCAGAAAAGTTTCAGTATACAAAATTAATATATAGAAATCTGTTGTGTTTCTATACACTAACAATAAACTATCAGAAAGAGAAATTAAGAAAACAATATTGTTTACAATGGCACCAAAAAGAAAAAATACCTAGGAATAAACCTAACCAAGGAGGTAAAAGACTTGAACTCAGAAAACTATAAGACATTGTTGAAAGAGACTGAAGATGACACATGGAAAAGGAAAATTTTACCATACTCATGGAGTGGAAGAATTAATATTGTTAAAATGAGCATACTACCCAACACAATCTACAAATTCAATGCAATTCCTATCAAAATACCAGTGGCTTTTTTTTACAGAAGTATAACAAATAATTCTAAAATTTGTACAGAAATAAAAGACTTCAAATAGCCAAAACTATCTTGAGAAAGAAGAACAAAGCTGGAAGTGTCACACACCCAGATTTCAAACTATACTTAAAGCTGCAATAATCAAAACAGTGTGGTACTGGCATAAAAAACAGGCACATAGATCAATGGAACAGAATAGAGAGTCCAGAAATAAACCCACACTTACATGGTCAATTAATCTACAACAATGGAGGCAAGAATATGTAATGGGGAAAAGGACAACTACATGCAAAAGAATCAAACAAGGCTACTTTCTCACACTATATACAAAAATAAACTAAAAATCGATTAAAGACTTAAATGTAATTCCTGACATAAAACTCCTAGAAGAAAATATAAGGAGTATGCTATTTGATATTGATCTTAGAAATATATTTCTTTGAATCTGTCTCACCAGGCGTGGGAAATTAAAGCAAAAATAAATAGGACTACATCAAAGTAAAACACTTTTGCCCAGTAGAGGAAACTATCAACAAAATGTAAATGCAGCCTACTGAATGGGAGAAGCTATTTGTAAATGACATATTCAAAAAGAGTTTAAAATCCAAAATATATAAAGAACTCATACAACTCAAAATAAAAAAAAACCAAAATAATTTAATTTAAAAATGGGCAGAGGAGCTAAACGGACATTTTTCCAGAGAAGACATATAGATGACCAGCACACACATGAAAAGATTCTCAACATTGCTAATCATCAGGGAAATGCAAATGAAAACCACAATGAGAAACCACCTCACACCTGTCAGAAAGGCTATCATCAACAAATAACAAGTGTTGTCAAGGATGAGGAGAAGAGGGAATGCTTTTGTACTCTTGGTGGGAAAGTAAATTCATGCAGACACTATGGAAAACAGTGTGGATTTTCCTCAAAAAATTAAGCTTAGAACTACCATATGATCCAGCAATTTCACTTCTGGGTTTTTACCTGAAGAAAACAAAAGCACTAATTTGAAAAGATATATGCATTTCAATGTTCAGAGTAGCATTATTTACAATAGCCAAGATATGGAAGCAACCTAAGTGTCCATCAACAGATGAATGGATAAAGAAGATGTGAGATGTGTATATACACACACACACACACACACACACACTCACACACAAACAGATGTAGTGGACTATTACCCAGCCATAAAAAAGGAATCTTGCCTTTGCAACAAAATTGATGGATCAAATTGGTATTATGCTAAGTGAAATATGTCAGCCAGAGAAAGACAAATATGACATGATCTCACTTATATGTGGAATCTAAAAAACAAAATAAACAAAACAACAGAAAGAGACTCATAGATACAGAAAACAAATAGATGGTCACCATGAGGGAGAGGTTCGGGGGTTTGGTCACAGTAGGTAAAGGGGATTAAGAGGTACCAATCTCTAGTTATATGATAAATAAGTCATGGGGATACAATACACAGTGTAAGGAATATGGTCAACAATATGTAATAACTTTGTATGGGGACAGATGGTTACTAGATTTATCGTGGTGATCACCTCATAGCCTATGCAAATGTCAAATCATATTGTAGTACACCTGAGAGTCACATAATACTGTATGCCAACTATATTTCATTAAAAACATAAAATCTTATTCCTGACACTTGTTAAAGAACTGTTAAGATCAATTTTATTCAAGGCAGGGGCTATTGCAATGGGGTTTCCTAGTGTGGGAGAGAGATCAGGTTCCATGCTGAATACAGTATGGGTAAGGGGGAATTTATGGTCAGGGAGGAGGAGGGGGGTCAGTGGATGAAAAATCACTATGAAAATCATTGGGGATAAGGGGGAATTCTGGCTAAACCATCCTAAACAGGATTCCTGCTTAAGGCAGGCCAGGTGATTGGACATCACCATGGGGTTGGGGGGGAGGTGATGGAGGATGAGGAACCTGATCAGATATTGAGTGTGATCAGATATGGAGGATGGGGAGGAGGGATGGCTAAACAGACTTCTCAGAATGCTTGCTAAAATTGGACAATGCAGAGTCCCAAAGTGGAGGCTTTGCTTAAAAGAAGCTCAGAAAATCCTGAGTAAAATTTGGCCAAAGAGAGAATCTGTCACCTCCCTACTGTGCACGCAGCCCCACACTCTACCTTGACTCTTGGAATCTTCATTTTATATCCGTAAGGGAAGGTGTAGCCCTGTGCAGCAGACTGTCATGGGGACTCCTCCGATTTCAGGCTTCCCTGAGAACAGAGGGCTCATACCTTCTAAAAGAGGGCAAACTTTCCGGGGACACCTGCCAAGGAGGCATCAGAACCTGTCTGTGTCCTCGGATGGAGCCGGAAGGGAAGGCCAGTGTGGTGAGGAGGGTGAGGGAAAGTCTCTTTGAAGAAGCTGAAGAGTGCTTTGCCTTTGCAGGGGCTGTTTTCCTCAGCACCTGCCAAATCAGCATGATTTGAGAGAATCCCTGGAAAACTGGGTGTGTGCACTCCTGAGCTGTTGTCTAACCCCGGCTTGGTGAAATTTGAGTCAGGAACTGGCTAAGGATGTTCTAAGGGCAGAAGGGTAGAGGCTGAGTAGCGTGGCTCCTGAGAGCAGATGGAAATCAAGGCAGTGAGCCCACGGGACATATCCTGGGAGACGGTGCCCAACAGGTAGGGACAGCCCCATGTAGTCCTTGACTCTACTAGTGTCCTAGGGACATAGGGCCATCTTCTGAGAACCCACAGGAACTCCCAAAAATAAAGATTCGGATCAAACAAACAGAAATAGAGGGGAGAAAGGAGGTTGCCAGGGCTGGGGTAGGTGGAATGGAAAGTTGTTGTTTAATGGATACATAGTTTCAGTTTGGGAAGATGAAAAAGTTCTGCAGATGGGTGGTGGTGATGCTTGCACAGCCATGTGACTATACTTAATGTCACCTAAGTGGCACGAATGTCCAACTAAAACATCACCAGTGAGATAAGAATAAGGTAAGGAATTGCCCCTCCAACCTGCCCACCCCGGGAGACCTAAGCCACACAAGGAACATGCCAGAGGGAAACAGTCAGGCCTTGCTCCCTCCCTAGGGTGGGTTCTGAGGGTCAGTCCTGGAACCATGGTGGTTAGGAAATCCTGCCTCAAGAAAGACGGTACATCCATTCTAATATAACACGTATAATGATACATATCACAGCACAAAACCAGAAGTTAACCTAAAGCAAAATGTTTGGATAAAATGGCAACATACATTACATGGAATGTTATTTGGCTATTAAACATTTGGAATTAGATCCACATCTATTGAATTGTAGGGATGTCTATGCTGTGAAGTAAGGAAAGAAGCTGCACAGATTATCTATCTATCAACCTATCTATCTATCATCTACCTTATGATTCCTTTATGATAAAACTCATCAAAGACAGACATTTGCCATTGATGTACATGTGTTTACACATTTGTATATGAGGTACAGGGCATGCTGAAAAGTGTGTAACACCTGTTCCATGATGGTGTTAAAAGGATGAGGGAGCGAGAGACAAGAAATAAAGAGACTGAAACAAAATGGAGAAACACAAGCATGAGCAATGTTAACTAAAACTGCTGATTGTAGTAAGTCTATTTAGTATCTTTCTTTAC
This sequence comes from Physeter macrocephalus, assembly GCF_002837175.3. NCBI lineage: Eukaryota > Metazoa > Chordata > Mammalia > Artiodactyla > Physeteridae > Physeter > Physeter macrocephalus. Next base: position 87,282,462 of record NC_041222.1, read on the forward strand.
AGATATAAAAATGAATATGCACAGGAAAAGGGAAAAGAGATTCAATTAAAGGATAGGATTGTGAACTTCTGGGACTTCAATTTTTTAATAAAATTTATTTTGAAAAATTTTTAGATTTAACAGAAAAGTTACAAAAATATTAGAATTTTCATATACCCTTCACCAACTTCCCCTCATCATTAATATCTTTCGTTATCATGGTACAGTTGTCAAAACTAAGAAACTGACATTGGTACATTAATATTAACTAGACTGTGGATTTTATTTGGATTTCACCAGTTTTTCTCTTAATATCCTCTTTCAGTTCCAGGATCCAACTCAGGGTACCACACTGCATTTGTTGTCATGTTATGATGGCTTTTTAAAACTTAACTGGGTTGTGATGTCATAGCTGCTTCTCTATTATCTTTAGGGCTTCAGCATTTACTTCAATATAAGTTTGCAATAAAGTAAAAAGTATTGTAATGATTTGATCATGCTTGGTCAGGTTTCTTTTCAAGGTCATTCTTCATGTGCCTCATTCTCCCTTCCTAACTGGGTCAGTCTTTCTACCTACCTTCTTGGTGCTTCAGCCACTTGGGACAAGTTATACTGTGCCAATGCCACCTTCTTGTTTTCTGCCTTACATTGCTTCTAAATCTGTCTGTCGAGGTCCTGGGCCAAGTCTTCCCAGATCTGCTCTGAGTCAGGCTGTATCTTTTCTGTAGGACTCAGCCCTACCCCGTAGGCCCACCAACCCCAGAGTACATGTGGGGTTCTCCTCCTGGCCTGGGAGTGCATGATACAGGGCGCTGTCGTGTTTATTTCTGCACCCTGGTGCCCAGCTCAGTGCCTTGGACTATAGGTGGGTGATAGACAGAAAGAAGGAAGAAAGGGAGGAAGAGAAAAGTTGAATTAAGTCCGCCTGCCACATGGCCTCTGCCTTGTTGCTATTATTCCTCAGTCAGCAATGAGGGCTGAAGGGGGACTTTGTGTCCTGGCAATGGTAGGCAGAGCAAACATATTTTATTTCTGGTCAAGATGTCTGTGAAAATAACCCATATTCATAATAACATCATTTACATTAGCCAAAAGATGGAAATAATCTAAATGCCCATTAATGGATGAATACACAAAATATGGTATATACAAATAACACATGCTGCAACATGGATGAACCTTGAGGATAATATGCCAAGTGAGCTAAGCCAGCCACAAAAGGACTGTATGATTACATTTATATGAGGGACCCAGACTAGTCAAATTCATAAAGTAGAATGGTGGGTGCCAGGGGCTGGGGGAAGGAGTTAGTGTTTAATGGGGAGAGAGTTTCAGTTTGGGAAGACGAAAAAGTTCTGGAGACGGATGGTGGTTGATGGTTCCACAATGACGTGAATGTAGTTAATGTCACCAAACTGAAGACTTGAAAATGGTTAAAATGGTAAATTTTATGTCGTGCATATTTTGTCACAAATTTTAAAAAAGTGACTGTAAAAATAATCTTTGGACCCTCGTTTACAAGGTGACTAAGCACTCTCTTGTCCTCCTTTGTGACTGAAAACAGAAAATTAATCATTTAAAGTCTGTTAAGTGCGGACCCCAGGTGACAGGAGACACAAAAAAATCCCCGGTGACTGGTGAGCTTCCATTTGTGCTGTGACAACAAGGAGGAAGTGACAGAAATGACAACCAATAATGGGATAAAAAACTCATGAAAAGGATAAATTGGAACACCTAAGTCTGGGGAAGACGATGAAAGAAAACCCATGACTTGTCCCCAGAGACAACGGCCTCCCTCTGCCATGTGCCTGAAGGCAGAGGACACTTTCAATCATCCGCCAAAGATTTGGAGAAAGGCAGTGGGGTGATTCACCCAGAAACTCTACAGCGTCCTGTGGGTACAAGCACGTAAACACATCGGCACCGGGACCACACAACTAGTTCTAATTCATTGATGGTTGTCATTATTGTAAGAGGCGCCACTCAGTATTTCTTTTTCAAAAGCCTAGCCCCATTAAAAAAAATTTATAAAGTAGAAAAGTAGATTAAGGAAGCATTAGGTTGCCGCATGGGCTGTGAATGAAGGGTAAACAGTAAGGGTTTTGTAACCAAGGTACAATGTCAGACACTCACTCACGATTGGTGTGTAGGCATTAGAATTGCATGTCAATTTCTCATGAGTTATTTATGAATGTTAGAGTATTTCAATGGAATGAAGGATTAACTCGAGGAAGATTTTAGGATGGTTTAAAACCTAACACAGTGGTTTTAGTTGTCTGTTGCTGCCTAACAAATCTCAGTGGCTTTAAAATGGCACATCTTTATTATCTCACAGTTTCTGGGGGTCAGGAATCCAGCTGTGTCTTCCATGAGTGGTTCTGGTTCAGGGTCGCAGAAACTGCAATCTGGGTGTTGGAGAATTTGCAGTTCTCTCAAAACTGGAGGGAAACGGGATGCTCTTCTTCCAAGCTCACTCCCATAGTTCTGGGCAGGATTCTGGTCTTTGCACATGTTGGGTTGAAGGCCTCTGTTCTTCTCTGGCTGGAGCTCTCAGTTCTTGGCTAAGGGGCCTCTTGTGAGGCAGATCACATCAGGGCAGCTGGCTTCCTGCAGAGTGAGTTAGCAAAATGCAAGAGAGGGTGAATGCAGGGACAGAAGGCAAGATCTTTTGTACCCTAAACATGGAAGTGACATCCCATCGCTTTGTAGAAGCAAGTCGCTAAGTCCAGCCCTCACTCAAGGAGGGGGTGGACATAGGGCTGTGGATGCCAGCAGGCCCTGGGGTCCCTTTTAGAAGCTGCCTATCAGTATCAAGATAAAGAACAATGTTAGCCAACATCCTTGGAAACAAATGTTCACAGTGAGTTTTAGCAGCTGGAACATGCCTTAGGACTTGGCTTCCCTCTTTTCTGACAAGGAACTGCCCCGTGAATGTGTCATTTAATGGGTGGAGGGGAGGTAGTGGGTAGGGGCACATCTAGGTTCCCATCAACATGGTCCTCCTGAGGGAGCACTGACCTGACCAGGACAAAGTCCTCTCTGCTGAGAGCAGGGACAACAGCAGGTCTTTGTCTCCATCAGAAGCTGGTATCTCTGGTTTCCAAGGGTGGCCCAGGATTGCTTCAGGGGAAAAGATTCAAGGAATGGGCATGGAGGGGGGTGAGTTGAGAAGAGACCCTTCTCCGGGGTCGATTCCTGGACAGAGGCAGCCACTTTCTTGTGGTCAGTAACTGGATAACATGGCCAGCAGAACCTGGCTTGCCTGTCGCAGCTTTTTAATTAAGAGGTGGCAGCTGCTGAATGCTCCTGCAAGCCAGGCACAGACTGAGTGCATTCCCTGCGTCACCTCACTTACCCCTCATAAGACCTCTATGGAGGGGGTGCTGTTTTACCTCCAGTTTTAAATCTGGGAAAATTGAGGCTACAGGATTGAGCCATCTGCTGGAGGACCTGGGACCAGTAGGTGGCAGAACCCAGATTTCATGGCTTGTCTGGATCCAAAGTCTTCACTTCTCTGTTTAAAAAATTCCAAGGCACATCCAAGAGAGGTAACCACATCGGCTGTTTCTGAAACTGAATGTCACTTAATATGAGTCAGCGGTGAATGTAGGTTGATGTGCAGCCTCCCAGCTTCTCTGAGGGCTGTGAGAGGTGTCAGGCTGGAGTGGCCTTCCTGGAATCCCAGGGGTTTCCACAGAAAGGCATCCTCTGGGAAGACTCTTACGCCCTATTTTTATCCTTAGTTGGTCCCAACAGCGCTCTAAGGGCTGTGGAAGCACCCCTTCACATGCTCTGGTAGGTACATCCTTCAACACACCACCACACTGGACAAATGTGAAACATACAAAGCAAGTGCATCTGTGACCTGGATACAGTGTTACAAGAAAGGATTGCTGGAGATTTAAGGGACAGGTGTGGCTTACATTTATGCAATAGAAAGTGTTCTTTTGTAGCTATCAATTCCCAGTGGTGAAGCATGGCCTCGCAGGGGCAGACTATTCCTTATGGTAACTAGGACATTGCTCAAACTCTGCCTACAGGATATAATCACAATTGATTTTATTTTCATCTTCTGTGGTCCCTATGAAATTTACACGATGGGAATAATCTTTCCCCACCTCTGGATGAAAATCCAGCTGGCCCCCTGACCTCTGTGTTCGCTCTCACCTAATGGAGGGTCCTAGAGTGGGTGGAGTCATGCACGCTGTCTCGGGGTCTCATCCACACCTAAGGCGTCCAATCTCAGACTGGAATCAATCCTCACCTCCACCTCCATCTGCCCACCTGGCACTGTGGGCTGATTGCGAGAAGAAGGAACCATATATTCCCCCCTTCCCATCCTTTTATTTCTCTCTTTTCTCTATCCAACTTTGCAGTTTTGGATCCTCCAGGGTGAGCCTGGGGAAGGAAAGAAAGGGAAGAAAACACAGTCTGATGTGTGGGTTCATTTTCCATCTGCTGAGGGAGCCTCTGGGACAGGTACGGTTGGGATTTTCTCTGAGGCACTTTCTGTAGTTCTCCCAGCGATGTTCCACTGCTGGGCTCTGCAGTTGTGGTTTTCAGGGTAGGGCGGTGCCTCTTCTCGGAAGACAGCTGCTCTCCCTCAGGCCCTGGTTTTGCCAGGTGTCCACTGTACTTGCTAACTCTTGCCTTCAGGGAACTGGACCCCTGACAGGTGATCCTTCTAGGGAGACTTAAGGCATCTCCAGACAAGCTGTCTCTCCCCCAAACATCACATCAATTCCACCAGAAGCACTCAGATCCTTTCACCTGCCTCAGCAGGGAAGTGTGGTTACCTGCTCTGGTGGGTAGCCTCCAGGGTGGCCCCAAATGGTCTTGCCTCCTGGAACTCACACCCCTGTGAAAACCCCTCCATTTGAGTGTTGGCTGGACCTAATGATTCACTTCTAACCCATAGATTATAGCTAAAGTGATAGGATGCCATTTCTTAGATTGGGCTATAGAAAGACAGTGACTTCAATCTTTTTTCACTCATATTTCCCTGGAGATTCATCCAGGTTGTTGCTGTATCAATAGTCTCTTCCTTTCTGTTGCTGAGTGGTGTTCCATGGTATGGAAGGACCACAGTTTATTTAATCATTCACCCACTGAAGGACGTCAGAGTTATTTCCAGTTTGTGACTATCAGAGGTAAAACTGCATGAACATTCATGTACAAGTATTTCTGTGAACTTGTCTTCATTTCCTTGGGATAAATGCCCAGAAGTATAATTTCTGGGTCATAAAGTAGTCACATAATTTTTTTTTAAGAAACTGTGCTCTGTTCCATTTTATATTCCCACCAGCAATGTACGAGCGATCCAGTTTCTCTGCATCCTCACCCACATTTGGTGCCGTCACCATTTTTTTTTTTTTAATTTTAGTCATTCTGAAGGTTGTGTAGTGATATCTTATTGTGATTTTAATGTACATTTCCCCCAAAGCTAGTGTTGAACATCTTTTCATATGCTTACTTGCCACCTGTATACCTTCTTTGGTGAAATGTCTCTTCATTTCTTTTGCCCATTTTCTAAGGATATTTTTTCAGTGTTCAGTGTTGATAATTCTTTATATATTCTAGATATTAGCCCTTTGTCAGGTACATGGTTGCAAATATCTTCTCCCTGTCTATAGTTTGTCTTCTTACTCTCTTGCAAAACTTTTGCAGAACAAAGGTTTTAAATTTTGATGAAATCCAAGTTAACAATTTTTCCTTTTCTGCAACATGTTTTGGTGTAAAGTCTAAGAAATTTTTGCCTAGCCTTAGATCCTGAAGGTATTTTTTTCCTTTTTTGTTTTTACTAAAATTTTTAAAGCTTTATGTTCATAAACCATTTTGAGTTGTTTTATATAAGGAGTAAGAATTTAGTGAAGGTTCATGTTTTGTGTTAAGGATGTCCAAAAGCTCCAGAACAATTTATTGAAAAAGCTGTCTTTCCTCCATTGAATTCTTTTTGCACATTTGTCAAAAATCAGTTGTATGTATTTTCCCAGGTCTATTTCTGGGGTCTCTCTCTGTTCCATTGATCTATCTATCGCCCCACCAATACCACACAGTCTGTAACTATAGTTACATAACAGTTCTTTCTGCTTGCTTTGGGTTTATTTTATTCTTCTTCTTCTAGGTTCTTGAGATGGGAGCTTAGATGATTACTATGATACTTTTTGTCTTTTCTAATGTATACATTTAATGCTATAACTTTTCCTCTCACTGTTGTTTTAGTGGTTGTCCATAAAATTTGATATGTTGTATTTTCATTTTCATTCAATTCAGTACATTTTTATTTTCCTTGAGACTTTTTTTTGACACATAGATTATTTAAAAGTCTGTTTTTAGTCTGTGTTTAGAGATTTACTTCTTATTGTTCTGTTATTTATTTCTAGCTTGACTTCATTTTTGTCAGAGAACATATTCTGCATGATTTAAATTCTTTTAAATTTTCTTAGATTTGTTTTATGGCCCAGGATATTAGCTATCTTGGTATATATCTTGTGGGCACTTGAAAAGCATATGTTTTCTACTGTTGTTGCGTAGAGGAGTCTATAAATATGGATTAGACGTCTTGGTTAATGGTGTTATTGAGTTTTTTCTTCTATGTTCTTGCTGATTTGTTTTATCTAGTTCTATTGATTGTTGAGAGAGGGGTGTTTGAATTTGTATCTATAATTGTGGAATTCGTTCAATTCTGTCAGTTTTTGCTTCACATATTTTTCACCTCTGTTGTTGATTGTATAGAAAGTTAAGATTGCTATATTGAAATTTTATCATCATGTAATGACTCTTTCTGTGTTTGGAAATTTCCCTTGCTCTGAACTCTGCTTTATCTGATATTAATATAGCCACTACTGCTTTCATTAATGTTTGCAGGATAAAAATTTTTCTATCCTTTTATTTTCAACATGTCTAGATCAGCTATTTGAAGTGTGGCCGCATATAGTTAAATAATCTCTTTTAATTTACTTTATTAATTTCCATCTTTTGATTGATGTGTTTAAATCATTTATATTTAATGTAATTATTGGTATATTAGGGCTTAAATCTTCCATTTTATTAGCTTTTCTGTTTGTTCTCTCAGTTGTTCCTTTCTCTGTTTTTTTTCCTGTTTTTCTGTCGGTTACTCAAACATTTTTTTAGGATTTCATTTTGAATTAACAATGGTGTTTTGAGTGTGTCTCTTGATATAGCTTTTTTTAAATAATTGCTCTAGATATTACATTATACATACATTTCTTATCAGTCTATTGGTGTTGTCATTTTACCAGTTCAAGTGAAGTGTAGAAACCTTATACACTCTCCCCCTCATATAACATGAATGTCTTAAATATTTCCTTTAAATATATTTAGAACCATATCAGTCTGTGGTATAATTTTTGCTTAAATTGTCAAACATTTAGAAAACTCAAGAGAGGGACAGTCTATTATATTTACCTATATTTTTGCTTATCCTGTTCTTCCTTCTTTCCTGATGTGCCAAAGATTCATTTTTTGTTTGTTTCCTTTTTGTTTATAGAACTTCTTTTAGCCATTTTTTAGGGTAATTCTGATTGCAACAAATTATCTTACTTTATTTTATCTGAAAATGTCTTTATTTTTTCTTTATTCATATATATAGCAATCATTTACAGGATTAGTTTATATGAGGGGTTCATATACAGGATACAGGATTCTGGGTTGACAGTTCTTTTCTTTAAACATTTGCAAAGCAGTGTGCCACTTCTTGTTGGTCTCTAATGGTTTCTGATGAGAAATCCATTGTCATGAGAATTATTTTTCATCTACAGGTAAGGTGTCATTTCTCTTTCACTGCTTTCAATACATGTTCTTTATTTTCATTTTTCAGACGTTTGATTATTAAGTGTCTTGGTGTGGATTTCCTTGAGTTTTTACTGTTAGGATTCTCTCACATTCTCAAAGCTGTAGGTTTATAGATGGTATATTTTTCTAAATACAGGAAATCTTCAGCAGTTGTTTCTTTGAGTACTCTTACAGTTTCACTCTCTTTTTCCTCTCCTTCCAGTATTCCAATGGTACAAATATTAGATATTTTGTTATAGTCCCACAGGTCCCTGAACCTCTTTTCATTTTTTAAGTCTTTTTTTCTCTCTATTGCTTGGGTTGGGCTTTTTTCCAGTTCACTGATTCTTTCCTCTGTACCCTCCATTCTGCTGTTGTCTTTCCATTTATTTATTATTATTATTATTGTATTTCCCAGTTTTACGATTTCCATTTGGGTCTTCTTTGCATCTTCTATTTCTTTGCTTAGACTTTCAAATATTTCATAAGTTTGAAGCCTGTTCATAATTGTTTATTGAAGCATTTTTATGTTGATACATTTAAAGTCTTTGTCAGAGAATTCTAACATATTTGACAACTTGGTGTTAGGATCTATTAATTATCTTTTTTTCATTTAGTTTGAAATCTAAAATCTAAAAATGAGTTATTTTTTATTGAAACCTGGAAATTCGGGGACTATAGTATGAGAATTTGGATGTTATTTGTTTTCCGTTTCAGTTGGCTTTCATGACACTGTGGAGGAATGGGATGCAGGGCCTTTTAGGATGCCTCTTTACTGCCTGGAGGACACGGAAGTCAAGGCTTCCCACTTGGCTGTTGCTGGCATGAGTGAGTGTTAAGCCACAGTTTTAAGTGCGATTTTGCTAAGAGGAGAGATTTTCATCCGAAAGCTTCTGTCTTGCTATTCTGGGTCCCCTTGTCCTTTGGCTAGAGAAAGAATAATTTTATTGAGGTATTTCTGTCTGCATATTTTTCAGCTTCAAATTGGAGTTGTATGAGGCAAAAAGAAAACCCAGAAACTACTACTATGTTGATTCCCTTGTCCCAAGGTCCTTAGTTGGCCTGCCTTCTTCTCTCCACCTTTCAGAATCTTCTTAGGTTGTTGTTTATATAATGTCTAGGGTTTTCAGTTGTACCTGGTGGGAGGAACAGGGAAACATACAGCTACTCCATCTTCTTGGAAGCAGAAGTTAAATAAGCTTACTTTGAAACCAAGGGAAAAAAAAAACCACACAGCACTGGGACTATATTTTCTCAAAGGAGTAGTTTCAAAAGATGTCACAAAGCAGAAGAAACTGGGAGATGGCACAATTCTCCAACATACCAATACCAAAACCCAATACACAAACACATTTCCATTAGGGTATTTGTTTCTGTGGCTGGCTATCTCAATAGGAGAAATGAAAAGGAATGAGTGAAACTGGGGACTGGGCAATCTATTTATTAAAGTATGATTAGTAAAGCCAACATAGCAAATTAAATTGTGTTGGAGAAGAGGTTACAATTGTTAAGAGAGCTTGAGCTGTTCAAGGTAATGTCCTCAAATGACAGTGAATTTTACCAGCTTCTATTTCTCCTCCAACCCCGAAGGGGAATTTTATTATTTATTTCATCTGGAAAATAAGTTCTGAGAGTTCATATTTATATACTTTTATTTAATCAATCATACATTGGTTATGTAACAAAGGATAAAACAACTGTTTTACTAGTCAAATAAAAATAGTGATATTCTGAGACAAAATAAAATCTTAAAAATACACTTTTTTGAACACAACTTGGTGTCATGTTAGCTTTTGACACAAGTAGGAGAAAGTCTATATTAGTCAGCTAGGGCTGCCATAACAAAATATCACCGACCGGGGGGCTTAAGCAAAAGAAATATATTTTCTCACAGTTCTAGAGGTTGAAAGTCTGAGATCAAGAAACCTCTCTCTTTGGCTTGCAGACAACCACCTCCTCCCTGTGTCCTCATTTGGTCTTCCCTCCGTGAATGTCTGTGTTCTAATCTTCTCTTCTTTAAGGATACCAGTCAGGTTGGATTAGGGCCCACTCTAATGAATTCATTTTAGTTTAATTACCTCAGTAAAGATCTATTTCCAAATACTGTCATATTCTGAGGTAGTGGAGATCAGGACTTCAACATATGAATCTTGGGGGGGTCACAATTAGTGCATAAGAGAGTCAACCCACTTGAGGCCACCATTGCATCCCATACTACTTTCTTGTTCACCATGGGCTCCACCAGCCTTGTCTGCCTCTGGCATTCCCACTGTGTCTGTATATTTCCTCATCAAAATATTTGGTCCCTTCACCCTTTCCAAGTTCTGATTTTTGCCAAATGAGAGATGGCTTAGATCATTTAAAAAAATTTATACATTGTTACCACTGTAGACAGGAGCTTTCTAAAGATGCTAACGTGTCCATTTGGCTCCTTTCCCTGACGTGGTCTGTGGCCCCATCTCACCTTGCAGGGCCCACCTGGCCTGCCTTCCCTGCATCTTCTCTCCTCCTCTCCTGCCAGACATTGCTCTGCACTTTGTCCTGCTGCAGCCGGGAGAGAGAAGGGTGTATTGCTGCCTGCACACCATCTCCTGCCCCCTGACTCTGCATTTGGCTCAGTGGTATTATGGAGTCAAACATTTTTCCACCTCACACAACATTTACCTTTCCTTATCAGAGTTAACTGCATCAGCTTCTGCTGCCAGGTCCATGCCACGTCTGGGTCCTGGGGAAATGTGGGCAAGCAACTTTTCTGCATGCACCTCATTCTTGGTCATTCCTGGGGTGGTCTTCCTCCTGATAAGTTTAGAAGTTTGCCTCCTTCACTACACTGTGAACTGCATGAGGGCCATGTCTATGTTCTTATCTGTCTTTTTATCCCTAGCTGCTCAGCTAAAGTGCTGGCATAGAATATGTCTCAATAAACATTTGCATCTTCAGTGCAGCCTGGAAATTCCACTCCTAGAAAAATGCAGCAGGACACGCCATGGTAAATTGGTCTGTTGCCTTCCCTTTCTCCACACCTAGGTGAACAATAGGCAGTATCCCCTAAGGAAGAAGGTCCACTTTGGATGTGAACCACAGAAACAAAAGGGCACCATGAGTCTGAGTGGTGTTTGTACAGGAGTGTTGGGAGGTTTGAGACCCCACACACCTGTTGGTCATGGGGAAGGCACCGACAGCAAGGGTTTAATCTCTGCTTGCAACCTCACGGACTGACTATTGGTGATCCAGAGTTCAGTCTCCTTGACCCTTTCCTTCACACTTTTGTGATTCTTGTACTTTTTCAATCGAAGGAAATGTTTTCACACATCCAACATCTCTTCAACATTCCCATTTTCTTTAACCTGAAAGACATTTATCATCTCTTGTTCTTCTCTGCAAGACCCAGATTCCCTCTGTCCCATTCCACCGTTCAGATTTCTGCTCAAAGATGCAAATTCCTCTCTGGTGAGCAGAGTGAATTAGGAGTGTCTCAGCCCAAACTCTACCTCTCCCATCCTCACTCAAGGCTTGTGACTGGCAGGTGCCCCACTGTTTCTACTCATTGTCTGAGGGTGAAGACCACAGGACAGGACTGTGCTAAGGGTCTTTATGGGTCACTGCACTTAATCTTCAAATGACCCTGTGCACTGGTCACTGTGGTTGACCTCATCTTATAGGTGGGGAAATGAGTCACAGAGAAGCTAAATAACTGTAGGAGGTCACCCAAGCAGTGAATGGCATTGCTGGAATGTACACCCATCCTGCCATCAGCTACCAGAGCAATGACTTTCCAAAAGCACCCAGGTAGGCTGAGGTCCCATCCTCCCACTTTAGAAAGACTGCCTTTCCAGGAATCACATGGAACAAGACAGGGGTTTTCTTTACATTTCTTTCCTTCTCTGCCCAGAAATATACACAATCAGCAGGTATTCTGTGGGCCTTTGAGGGGTGGAATGGGGAGTCTGATGTAGGCATAAGGCATGAGGCAGGGAATGAGGTCATACTGGAAACTGTAGGAGACAGTGGGCCAGGTGGGATAGAAACCCGCTTGCTGGAGCAGGACAGAACAGCAGGGGATGACAAGGGGACCCTGTCACAAGGCCTCATCCAGGAGCCTCAAACCATTTGGGAGCATCATGCCCCTCCCCGCAGAGGTCTGCAGGGAGACCCTAGAAGATGGCCCTGGAAGAGGACACTGAGCAGCTGGGGGCTGGGCAAATGCAGAGGCTCCAGAAAGGCAACCAGAGGAACTGTTAGACTAGGTTCCAGTTAGATAAATATGGCTTCAGCAACCTCAGTCCTGAGCCTCTGCCTGTTGCTCAGGCTCATTCCAACCCCTCACCCTCCTCCTTCTCTCAGCTGTGGGGGTGGTCTTCTTGCTCTTGGAACACACCATGACTTCCCCACCTCCAGGCCTTAGTACCTGCTGTTCCTTATACCTGGGACTCCCCCAATCCCTTTCTCCCAGGCTTTTGCTCAAGCAACTCCTATTCAATTTTGATGCTCAGCTTAAATGTTGAGTTTTGAGAAAATCCTTCCATTTTGCTGTCCCACCCCACTAAAATTAATTGCCCCTTTCCCGTCAGGTAATTCTGCATTTTCCCATTAGATCATCCCTCCCCATATACACTCCTCCCCCAGTGAAGGCCGAGACTCTGTGCATTCTGTTTATGACTGTAGCATTGGTCAGGGAATTACTGATGGGTGGAGGAGCAAGGCAGGGGCTAAGAACTAGGCTGAGCTTCAACCTGGGCAAACTTGGAGGATGGGCAGATAGATGGTGCTGATGTGACTCCAGGAGAAAAGTGATACATAGGTAGATAAAGTTGGTTTTAGAAGAGACACCCTGGTCCCTTCCTCACCTTCACTTACTAATGGTCCCTTCACTTCACTTACTAATTACTGACAAATCACTTAATCCCTACACCCCATCAACCAGCTGCCCATTTCCCCACCTGTACTTAGGATTACCTTGAGCGAGGGCTCCATGGATGCTCCTTAGTGAATGCCTAGTATCAGGTGGGCTTCATTGTCTCTTTCCCTCTTTCATTCTCACCCTGTTAGTACTAAATATGTTAAAACTCCGGATGTCTGGAGAATCCAATGAAATTGGCTCCCACCCCATCTTGGTGGTCTTCTTGAACCCTGAGGGTCCTCCCAAGTAGGGTGGCCAGATTTAGCAAATAAAAGTACTGGATGCCCAGTTAAACATGAATTTCAGATAGACATTGAAAAATGTCTTAGTACAGGTATGTCTCATAATGCTTGGGACATATACTAATCAATTAATTATTTATCTCAAATTCACATTTTAACTGGGCAGCCTGTATTTTATCAGGCCACCCTCCCAGGAGGCACAGTGACCTGATTTCTCTACTCGTACCAGCACCAGTCACACCACTTGAATAAATATCACTTAGGATGGAGATTTGATGTCTCTGTTCTCAAAGTCCTCCAGCTGGACCACTGATGGGACATCCAGTGACCACCTTTCTCTTAGGCTTCCTGTGGTTCCTAAATTTCTTAACCCCTCAGGCATCTCAGCCTCCTCCTTCCAGACCAGGCCTTGGGGGCTCCAAGTCCCACCTAAAATAATTTATCCCATTATTTTGCTTTGCAAGAGGCCAGGTGGTCTGCAGCAGGTCTCGCCCTCCTCTGGGCAGGCTGCAGGCAGTACTGTCCTGTGGTTCACCTTTCCTATGTCCTAGTCCTTACCTTCTCCCCATGCTCTTTCTTACTTAGGGTTATGACTAAACACACAATGCACAGGCACACATATGCATATACATACATACACATGCACATAGACACATTCACATGCACACATATTCATACATACACACACAAATACACATGTATACACAAATGCACACAGACATACACATAGAGACATGTACGCATACCTACATACACGTATGCATTTACCTGCACACACATATATACACAGACATATACACATGATTTGAAGACACAGACACACAGGAAAAAGACGGCCATGTGAAGACAAGCAGAGATTGAAGTAATGAAGTCATAAACCAAGGAACACCGGAGCTCTCCAGAAGCTGGAAGAGGTGGAAAGTATTCTCCCCTAGGGTCTTCAGAGGACTCATGGCCCTGCTGACAGCCTTATTTGAGATTTCTGGCCTCCAGAACAGGGAGACAATAAATTTCTATTGTTTTAGGCCACCCAGTTTGTGGTTCTTTGTTATGACAGCCCTAGGAAACTAATAATAGCCCCTCAAAAACAAAGCGGTAATGATCAACCAGTAAATGAGGTCCATTATCCAACTGACCCAGAAAACACGGGGCTAAAATTGGCAGATCTGATAACAGGCACCTGGGAATTAAGCTCTTACTCAGATACATTAAACCTGGCAGGAGCTGACCCAAAAGCTGGGTAGGAGATAGCAAGAACCATCTGGGTCATGCAAAAGGAAACTCTTCCGGGTTCTGGAAAACACAGGGTCCTGTAGCGGTTTGAGAGAATTCTTATATGGCCTTGCTGGCCAAAAGCATCAGGCAATGTCACGTGCTGCGGTTTGGCTGGAATCACTGGGGGAATGGCAGGAGCCAGCTCTGGGAAGGTCTGGAGCAGCCTGCCAGGGATGGACAGGGAGTCAGGGGGGTGGGGCCTGGGAGCGGCTTCAGGAATGAGAGCATTGCAAAGTTAGGGAGCAAGGCAAAGTTGAAGCCAACGATCTTAGATGTTTGCAGGCTGATATTTAAAAATCTCTATCCAGAGTCATCCATTTTATATTCTGAAGTCCATACTCTGAATTCACATAGCTCATCTAGAAATAGGGCCTTTGATTCATATTTCCTTATAAAAGGACATTTTGCCTTCTGTTTTCACTCAGTGTTTAGTGCTCTTGGTTTAAGTTGCCATCCACTGGTTTCCAAAGCCAATGCTCAGAGGGTGTGGATCACAGGATGCCTCTGGATGTGTTTGCCTGTGTTTTTCACCGCAGGCTGATGCTTGAGCAAGGGCTCATGAATAACACACAATGACAACACAGTGCCTTCTACCCAGGCAAAAGGTCCCTTGCACCACAGAGAGGAACAAAGAGGATTGCCTGGTCTTGACTAGCCAGGTGAGCTGCTTACCTAGAACAAGCCTCAGTAGAGACTTGTCTTGATGAGGTGGATGCCAGCTTCCTCATCCTCTCCTGCACAGATCCACAGAGAAAAAACTCAATGGTGTTTGCCAGGGTGATAGGGGGCCCTCAGTCTAGACAGATGGGTGCCCTGAGTTGTTTGGCATGCTATTAACTAGCTTCTGTGACCTGATCCTGTGTGGATTGGTTCCTTTCTCCTTCTGTAAGGTTTAAGGCTACAGACGGTAAATAAATAAATGGATGCTCCATCCTGCCCATAAACAACCCTATCTCTCCCACCATCTTCCACAAACTCCCATTGACTCTACCCTGCATTCCTTCCCAACTCTTCTCTGAAATGTAGAACCCTAAATTCATAAAACTTTTGATCCAGATCCTGCCATAAAGATAAAATAAAAAGTTAATCTCTGTGTTTACAGAGATTATCTGTTCTGTTCTATATTTGATCCTGGTAAAAATTGTCAGTGCTATTTATAAATTCTGGAGTAAAATGAGTCTCTGGCTAAATCCGGAGGTGCTTTAAGACCATTAAAACAGTAGGTAAAGATTTTAATGCCAGATTGAAAAAGAGACTTTCAGATCCTCTTAAAGCATCATGCGTGCTTGTCATACAGTAAATGCCTATCGTTGCTACTGAGTTGCTTTGCTACCAGCTCCCCCACTTTCAGCTGAGACACTATAAGTAAGTTTAACTTTCTGAGCCTCAATTTCTTCATATTTAAACTGTGAATAAAACAATGACAATAATTGAACGTGGTTATGGTAAAAAAAATTAGACGATGTAATCCCCACTCTGGGAAAGCAGAGAATCAGTGCTCAATTAATTAGCAACCTTCCTTTACTCCAAGAACATGTTTGTTCTCAAAGGTCAAAAATATTGCCTTCCTTTTTATCATGAGTAAAAGACTTGCATGGTCTTTTGTGGCATGTGATATGCATCTAGGAGCTTGTGGGCTTACCTGGAGACCTGGGCTTGGGCTGCCTCTGCTTGATTGTGGGGCCCTTGCTCCCCAAGCCTGTTCTACTGATGACTCTCTTTGGGAAGCCCCAGCACTGTTCCGGCTCACAGGGGCCCAACAGTTTCCCTTCTTACCCAGGGTCACCAACTTCAGTGGCCATGCTATGAAACATTCTCAGACTTCCTTATTATTTTGTATTTTCACTGTCTGGATCCTCCTCCATTCGTGCTATTTACTTATTTATTTTTTTGGATATTTTTCTTTTGTTCTATTTCTTCTCTTATGCATGACTGCCACAATCATCTTTTAAAACTATTATGATCATAGCTCTTCCCTCAACCCTTTAGTATTCGGGTCAGATTTTACCAGTCCCAAACTGTTTATTATCCCCCCAGCCTCCTGCTTTCATTTTACTGATTTCAAGCTTTCAGGGCAGGTGTCAGAGAACAAGCCTAACTGTGCCTTATGCAAGAGTAACACCTCACTCTGTCAGGGAAGCTGAGTCTGGAGCTAGACCATCCCAAGTTTATTTCAGCCACTCAGCAATGGCGTGAAGGCCTCAGGCTCCACCCTTCCAGCATTGCCCACCTCCCTTCATTACCATATGGGTACAAGGGTTTTGCTGCAGCTCTTAGCAGGCAGCCGACAGCTCCTGTCTTGAACCATCTTCCTCATCCTCACTGTCATCTTTCCCAAAGGTCAGCCTTTTGTGTTTTTACTTGACTTAGAATATTCTCTATCTCTAAACCAACTCTTCTTCCTTTGAGGCCAAATTATTGTCTCCTCTAAACCTCCCTGGATTTATTATATTTTCTCATTTTCTGTATTCTTGATACTCTGGCAACTGGGACCTTGCTGACCAGGAAGGGACTACTCCTCCTAGGGTTAGTTAATTCCTGGTGATAGCAAACAATTCACTCAAGAGTGTGCCATTCATATGCAAACTAACCAATCCAGCTCATACCTCCTCTATAACGCTTTCACTCTCCAGGCCTATATTTCTCTGCCCTAATCACCCTAGGGCCAGGTACCAGCCAATTCTGAGCAGCCTCTACACCCTAGAGTCCTATGAAATTATTCAAACTAGCCAATCTTAAATCTGTTTATCATGCTTACTCTGTCTCGCCCATTCTTTCCCATGAAAATCACAATACAGATTCTTGCCCACATTTTGCCTTTTCCCTCTGTCTCCTGACGGACCCTGATGCTTCCCCCTGTGGCCCTGCATGTCATGACCCCTCCTCTTGAGAACTGTAAGTAACAAACTCTCTTTTCAATGGCAGTTGTCTCCGTCTCCTGATTTGTTGGCCTCACTATAGTTAAATAATAATAAAGCTTACATTTTAAAGCACTTTCCAAGCTAGCTTTAGCAGTAATGGGAACCAGTGAGATTTTCCTTTCCCAGATATTTATGTCTTGTGAAACCTTGGATTCAAAAGAGTAAAGGAAGCTGATAGGCACACTGACTGGAGGAGGCAAAGAACTGTGGGGAAAACAAGACAATCAACCAAGATGGCAGCATTACCATTTCTGAGAAGGCTTGAAGAGAGAGAAATGATGGAGAGGGCCACAGTTTGTTGTTAGGTAGAAATGAAGAATAT
This sequence comes from Physeter macrocephalus, assembly GCF_002837175.3. Classification (NCBI taxonomy): domain Eukaryota; kingdom Metazoa; phylum Chordata; class Mammalia; order Artiodactyla; family Physeteridae; genus Physeter; species Physeter macrocephalus. The sequence goes on from NC_041222.1 coordinate 87,299,895, forward strand.
GAAGGTGAGAATAACTAATTTAAATTGTACTAAAGAGAGATAGTGAGAGATTCCCAAGAAAGGCCAGATAACAGACTTGAGAGGGGAGGGAGAAAATGAATAAGGAACTTACTCTGATCTGATAGCCCCAAAACATGGTTCCAGATGCAATAGCTCAATCCTTGGAATCAGATTTCCAGGATCTAGGATCCTGGAAGAACTGCTAGTTGAGTAAAAAGGAGTGAGATGTTAAATCTATTACTCAGCTATCAGCTGGGACAGACTGGTGGATAAGACTGCAATCTTATTTCAAGATCTGGGTAAAAGAGAGTATTCCCCATTTTCCCCAAGAAGAACTTTGTATCTGCTAGTGGTACAAGGCTCCAGTTTCCTGTCACTCATCCATTTTCCTTACCACACCATATTTTGTTGTTCCTTTTCATTCTGAGGACCCAAGTATGCACACTATGCCTCCCATTGGTTGTTCTACACAGATTTGATCCCACAAGAATAAAAGCAGTTAGGATGGACTCAGTTGAAAGTAAGAATGGCCAAAATAAAACGACTTACCCCAGCACTTCTCAAACTTTAATGTGCAAAGGAATCACCCAATGATTGTGTTAAATGCAGATTTTATTAATATGCAGATCAGCAGCCTTGAAGTAGAGATTCTGAATTTCTGACAAGATCTGTTGTTTCAAGGAACACACTCTGAGGTAGAAGGGCATTAATAGCACAGACACTTAGTTTTCTTTCCCAGGAAAGGGTTGATGTGGAAACTCTGCTCCATGGAGTCTGAGGAGACCCAGGCAACTTCCATATTGCTGCTCCATCATGAAGCCTGCGTTCCTTAGAGTTCAAAATGCCTGCTGCAGATCCTACCATTGTGTCCACATCCAACCAGCAGAGAGGGGGAAGGGTTGAAGAAGCAGAGGCAAGTCTTAAGGAAGGCTATAAACAGCTGTTCTATGACACTTAGGGTTTCAAAACGTTACTCAGAGCAAACAAAGGAAGCCGAGGAATGCTGTCTTTGTTATAGGGGTGATATGCCCAGCTAACAGCTCTTTGTTCTTTAACTATGAAGACTGGGTAAATGAATACTAGGGGAAAGCCAGGATTTTGTGTGTTTTTGAGGGTTTAGGAAGATGGCAGGCATTTATATAGGATATGCATATTATTAATATTATTACATAAATAAAAGTAACAACAACAACAAAACACCAATAATGGATAACAATTACATTTTGATTCATTTACTTCTCAAAATAACCACAAGAGAAAAGTTAGGCAGAAGGAGATTAAGTAACTGCTCAGGTCACACAGCTGTTTAGTGATGGAGCAAGGACTCTGAGTGGCTGCTTTCAGGCAAATGTGCCCTTGACCAGCTGGTGCTCTGGTAAAAGTTTAACAACCTGCTCTCCAAACAGAAACGCACTGATCTGAAGCATTTGCCAAATCCTGTGGTGTAAATACTTCAAGCTACCAGCATGCCATCACTGGTTCAGTCAGGAAGAGATCACTGTGTATTATGTCACCACACGATACTTTACAGTGTTATATGGTACATATGCCATAGATATAGGCAACCTCAGGAGCACAGGTGTACAATGTAGTAAAATAATTAGGAAGTGAATAAGTTTTGAGTATATGTTACCTTTGTTTTTAGTATGTTTTACTTATTGTGAGTTTCTGTTATTTAATCTTGAATAATTGCTAAGTTTAATGACCAGCTTGTGAAATTCCTGACAATTTAACAATTGGCTTTTGTGACCCAGTACGAGCAGACTCCAGCCACCACTGCTGGCACCAGTACGCTTTACAAATAACTTAAAACTAAATGTTACACATCTGTTCTCCTTAAAAATATTGTTTCTTTGCCATTTCAGCCATCTGTGACTTTGGGCTCCAGGGCAACATGTCATCTTTCTTCCCCATTTCTTACTTCTCTGTCCCCATCATTTCAGGAATAATAAATAAAATTTAAAATATGTTTTCAAAATCTCATCTTCCTAAGGAAAATAATTTGACAATCTTTGCTTTCCTATTCCTGGCCAACCCATTCTCTCTCTGACCCGCATTAGCTGTGCATGTGACTAATCAAGGAAAGCGCCCCTTCGAAAGGGCATTTTAGTTCCAGCCATTGTAGTTCTTTATACAGTATTTTAGAGTGGTCCATCTAATGATTGTCTGTAATAGGAATGATATCCTTTAACTTATGAAGCCGTATCTGCATCCTATGGACTCACTGTATGAGTCACCCTTGGGTCACCCTTGTGGACTCACTGTATGTGTCACCTATGGGTCACCCTTGTGTGGGGGCTGCCTGGGATGGGGAGAAGGTGATATGTCAGAGCTGGCAGAACTGAATGGTGTCTCTTGGCTCTGCTTCTTAGAGTCCCTGAGCATCTTGGTTGTACCTAATTTGTATCCCAAGAAGATTCTCCTTTAAGAAAGTGTTCTGCCCCCTTTAAAAAATTTATTGAAAATCATAGATCTAGCAGATGAGATGGGATATTTCAGAAATGCTCTTCTCTCTGATTGAAACACCTGGTCCATTTGACTAGCAAAACTCTATTTCCCACCCTTTAAGGTTCAGAATAGTATCACTTCCTTTCAGGAACTCTCCCAGTTTCTGTAGACTGAGACCAGTGTCCTCCCATGAGCTGTCATGGCACACTGTACTCTTCTCTCATAGACTTTATCTCACAAATCATCATTATTCTTTGTGTGCATTTCTCATTAGAGTGTAAACTTTGTAATAATATGCACTGTGATTATAGATTTTTTTATATCTCCTAAACTGCCTGGCATCAAATAGGTGTTCAGTCATTCATTAATGACTAATTTGATGGATAGAGCGAATGCTGTTTGCCATTTCATTAGTTAGTTTTTGGAGGATAGAGGGAAAAACTTCCACAAAAACCAGAGCTGTCCAGAAGTCGAAGGTAATTGGACTCTATTAGGTTATGGAATTATTTCTTCTGGATCTGCTGTGGAGGGAAGGTTTAGGATTAGCGCATGGAGGATTAAGAAGGAAGATTGTAATTCACGCTAAGTAAAAATGTCTACCTTAAAAAAGTATCACAAAATAGATAGTAATGGTTCTGGCAGCACTAAAGTCTACATCTATTTTCCTGTAAAAATACAAAGTTGTGGGTAAAATCTTTACAAGCACATACTTGATGAATCAAAAAAAGAAAATCTTCAGATTCTGGGATTAAGTGTTGAACTCAGGAGATAAACTTAGGTTGGGTTCACCTCAAAGTAGACCCAATAACAGATTTTAATGTATGTGGTTTACATGGGTTGTACTCCTGAGATTGAAATATATAAAGTAGAATAAATTTATAGCAATGCTGAGAATAAGGTAGGGGTCATGGTAGGCTTTTCCCAACTTTCTTTCCCAGAACCTATATTTGCTCCCAGAGTGAAGGCAGAAATACCTGAGTAAGAGGGGTTAGGGCTCCTAAAATAATAGTTGCCTAAGATAGGGTTATTTTTCTTTGACATTTTAGGCTTGGGGATGTCTGCCAATTTTCCCTCACCATTATTTATATCCTTAAAGAAACCTGCCAGGTGACATACTTCACTTATATTCAGCCTTGCAAGAAGTCCTCAAATTCTGGGGAGAAGTCATAAATGAGTAACAATAGAGTAAATTCTTGTGAACTGTCTAAATTAATCAAACCTATGATTTATTTATAAATACGTATTTCAAGAAAAAAAATCAAAGGGGGAAAAGAACAAAAAAAGGTGGAGCAGGGCAGGATTTGCCAAGCAGAACTGACCCCAGAGGAAACAAAGATAATCCAGAGAAAAAAGAGATATTTAAAAATCTCTAATCAAGTAAGAGGAGAAGAAATTACATCCATAATCTAAGAATGGATTACTGTTCAGACAGAAAAATAATCAGAAAATAGAATCAGTTCATGGAATTAAAACATGCTACCTGAATAAAACAGTTTAATAGAACTGATTGAAAGAAAAAAATTGATGAAGTACAAAGAGATGAGAAATATGAGGGAAAAATAAGAGCAATTTCAGAAAATTAAGAATAAAACAAAGATAGTAAATCTTCTAAAAGCAAAAGGTATATGAACTACAATGAAAGAAGATCAAGATTGGCAGAAGAGTTTTCATCAATAACACTAGTTTTTAGAATATGATGGAGCAACGCTTGAATTTTCTCGGGAAAATGATTTTTAAGTTAAAATTCTATTCCCAGCCAAGCTATCCATCAAACATGAGCACAAAATAAAAAAGACACTTTTAGACATGCAAAGAAGGATTGGAAATGTTACTTACTACCAAAGTACCTTTCATAAAATAAGATTCCTTGAGAACACACTGTAGAAAAACAAACATGAAAAGAATCGAACAAAAGAGAATACATGGCATTTAAGAAATAATGATCATAAGCAAAGTGTGTATGTAAAGCAATACAAGGCTGGCAGCTTGTACACTAGGCCTGAAAAGAAGATGGAAAAGGAGAGTTTCTTTTCCCCTCTCAATGATCACAAATAGGTACTTTTCCCAATATGATAATATTTATGCAAATATTTTGAACTCATGAAAGAAAATAAATTTAATGTACACACTCGGAGATAACGTATAAAATCTTGCGTGGGAAATACACTGACATCTTGACAGGGGTTGCTTTGTGAAAATGACAAAGGGGGAGGGAGTAAAAGGGGAGGGATGAGAGGTAGGAATATTTCTGCAATACTTTTATTTCCTTTGCAAAAAAAACTAGCAAAAGTTCAATGATCTTGGTTATGATGGAGATTTTTTCAAATAGCTTTATGGAGAAAATTGGCATACAATAAATTGCATATATTTAAAGTGTACAGCTGGAAAGTTTTGACATATGTATACACCTGTGTAACCATCACCACATCAAGATAATGAACACATGCATCACCCTCAAAAGTCTCTTTGTTCCCCTTGTAATTCCCCCTCCCCAACCCCATGCAGACACTAATATACTTTCAGTCACTGTCACTAGTGCTTTCAGTCACCAGGAAATTTTGCATTTTGTAGAATTTTGCATAAATGGAATGATGCAGGATGCATATCTATTGTTCCATTGTAATTATGAATAGTGCCACCTTTCCAGTCTGGGCAATTAATTATATTGTAATCAACTTATTAACAGGCAAGGAATTAGTCGCAAAAGTGTTTCTGAGCCCAGGTTATCTTTTTCTAATGGGAGACCAAATCTACCCTTGTTTTACCTTATGTGTTCACACCCTAGTAGGCAGTCTGATTTCTGTCTGGTGACAATGACAACTTGGGCTGGTTTAACCTAGCAAGGAGCACTTTGATCATTTTGACAGTTTCAACTTTCAATATGGTTAGGACGATTAAACTAGTCTTGAATATAAATAACCAAATGTCAGAAGCTCACAGGCACTTGTAGTTAAAATCAGCAATTCGGAATCTTTAATCATCAGGTATACAGTTGTGCAAAGGAATATAAGTAAAAAAGATTCTGGACTATTTCAAAGTTGTCTTTAGCTTACCCATGGGAAGATTTCTCTCCCATGTTCATCTTGGCTCTTCCTGAAACTCACAAGTCATAAGGAGTAGAATTAACAGGGCTAGTCAGACAACCACCACTAAGGACATTTTACAGCAAGAAATTCCATGTTCCAATTATCCATGGCTGCACAGAAAAACCACCCCAAACTTAATGACTTAAATCAGCTATTTTACTATGCTCACAGATTCTATAGTTAGAAATTCAGACATTTTTCTAGAGCTCACAGCTCTGGGGCTTCAGCTGGGAGGATCTGAAACATTGGGGGTGGCTTGACTGGTGGTGAGCTGGAACCGTCTGGGCCCATCTGGCTCCCAGATTGACTGAACTCAGCTGGGGCTCTCTGCCCTTGTGCCCACACATGGTCTCAACATGTGGCTTGGGTTTCTCACAGCATGGAGGCTGGGTTCTGAAACAGAGCACTTCAAGAGGAAGCATCTGAAGAGCCAGTGTTTTGAGAGAACAGTCCGAAGTGCATGGCCTTTTCTGACCAGGCCTCAGGAGTCTCACAGCACATAACTGCAAATGTCTCTTGTACATTCTCACTACCACATTCTATTGGTTACAAGCAGGTTCCTAAGGCCAGTCAGCTTAAGGGGGAGACAATTACACCCCACTTTAATGAGGAAATAAGAAGGTTGCAGCATATAAAATATTGTGGGATGTGATGTATATCAGTCTGCTTGAGTTGCCATAACAAAAGCCCACAGATTGGTTGGCTTAAACAGCTAGAATTTATTTCCCACTGTTCTGGAGGTTGGAAGTCCAAGATCAAGGTTCTGGATGATTTAGTTTCTGGCAAGTACTCTCTTTTTGGCTTGCAGATGACTGCCTTCTCTCTGCGTCCTCACATGGCCTTTTTTCAATATGTGTGCATGGAGAGAGAGTTCTCAGGTGTCTCTTTTTATAAGGACACTAATCCCATTGAAAGTGGGCCCCACCCTTACTACCTCATTAATCTTAATTACTTTCTTACAGGCCACATCTCAAAAAATAGCCACAATGGGGTTTAGGACTTCAAAATATTAATTTTAGGGGGACACATTCAGTTCATAACAGAATGTTCTTGAGTCTGTCTTTGAAAAATACAATCTTCCCCAGCCAGTGCAGTGAGACAGAAAGGGAAAAAGAGCCAAAGTCTCATAGAACATATAGCTTTGACATGGCTTTGAATGACCAAAGAAAAAAATGGTAGCCAATGAAAGACATTTCCTTGGGAAAAATTTACAGCTTCCCTTAACTGGAAAAAAAAATCTCTGAATTAGAAGTCAAGATTCATTGGTTTTCTAATGGGCCCACTTCTGAGTAATCACGAGACATACTACAATCATTTGACCAAATTTTTTCATCTAAGGAATAAAAGTTTCTCAAACAATTACCAAAATCCCTTCTATCTCCAAAAGTATGTGTTTTAATTATTTTCCACCTCCAAAATCTTCTTTCACAGCTCATGCTATTTCTCCCTCTAATTCTTTGCTTCCTCTTATCCCTCCTGCCACAAAGGTTAACATTTACTCCTTTTTTCAGTAACACCCAAATGTCATATTTTTGGGGAAAATGTTGACTGTCTTTATAAAATTCTGTGGACTACAGTATTGTATTCCATGGACTACAGTATTGCATTGTGGACTACAGTTCAAGATCGCAGAGTAGGAGAATCTTGAGCTCACCTGCTTCTATGGACATACCAAAACTACAGCTCCATAGAGACCAACTGCCTCTGAGAACAACCTGAAGACTAGCAGAACAGATTTTCTACAACTAAGTATACAAAGGAAAGGCCACATTGAGATGGGTAGGAGGGACATAGATGCAGTCTAGTCACAACCCATACCGTCGATGTGACAACTTACAAGTGCAGAGTTTCTCTGAGGAGTGAGGGACCTGAACCCCATATTGGGCTCCCAGTCCAGGGACCCTGCACTGGGAAGATGAGTCCCCATAATGACTTTGAAAACCAGTGAGACATATATCTGGGAGAGTCGGAGTGCTGTGGGAAAACAAGTCTCTACTCTTGAAGGACTCACACACAAACTTACTCACTCCAAGTCCCAGGGCAGAAGCAACAGTTGAAAAACACCTGAGTCATTTGAGAAGGAGATACATTGACTAATATTAAGGTGGGTACTGAAGGGGCAGGAATCTGAAAGAACTTTCTCTGGGGATGAAGGAACTAGCAAGAGACATTTGTATATTTATTTATTTTTTACTTTCCCTTCAACTAGCTGGCCTGGCATGGGCAGGTGATATTTCTGTCACTCTCAGTCAACCTACCTAATGCCATGAGCCCTGCCCAAGTGTTCCCCTGAGAACTCACCCAGCCTAACTCACCCACTCCAGTTGGCCCCTCCAATGCAGTTTCAACCCCACACCTCTTGGTAAGCAGTCTTGTCCGGAATCAGCTACCCTCCAAAATGGCTCCTGCTCCAGGTGGCCAGCCCCTCTCCCCCTAGCAGGCAGACTCAGCTAGTACCAACATCCCCCCAAAGCAGCTCCCGCTCCTGAAGGCAATACTTACACACCAACACACCCACAACAATAGCAGCTAGGCCTTGCAGCCAGTCATACTAGGGGCTAGAACTGCATATCAGCATGCTCACAGCAGTTGCAACCAGGTCTGTGGATAGCCAGGGAACCAGCTGGGAACCAGCCCTTCCCACTAGGGTATCTGCCCACCAGCAACCAGCTCCACTCACTAGTGTGCCTGCAACAATTGCAACGCAAGTACAGCAGGAAGGCACAGGCAGCCCACACAAGGGATACCCCTAAGGCACTCTATTGACAAGGAGTGATTTTGTCACTGGGCCCCACAGGACACCTACATAGGTCACTCTTTCAAGACCAGAAGATATAGCTGATATACCTAATACAGAGAAACATATGCAGAGAATTAGGCAAAATGAGGCAACAAAGGAACACCTTCTAAATGAAAAAACAAGATCAAACCCTGCAAAAAAAAAAGAACTAAATGAAACAGAAATAAGCAATTTACCAGATAAAGACTTCAATAGTCATAAAGATGCTCAACTCAGGAAAAGAATAAATAATTCAATGAGAACTTTGACAAGGAGACAGAAAATATAAAAAGAAGTAATCATAACTGAATAACCCAATAACTGAAATGAAAAATATGCTAAAGGGAATCAACAGCAGATTACAGAAGATGGGAGCAGCAATCTGGAACACAGAGTATTAAAAATCACCCAAGCAGAAAAGAAAAAAGAATATAAAAAATGAGGATAGCTTAAGTGCTTGCCGGGGAAACATCTAGCATATTAATATTCACGTTATAGGGGTCTGAGAAGGAAAAGAGAGAGAGAAAGGGACAGAAACTCTTTTTGAAGAGATAATGGCTGAAAATTTCCCTAACCTAAGGAAACAGACATTCAAGTCCAGAAGGCACAGAGTACCAACTAAGATAAACCCAAAGAGACCCACACTGAGACACATTATAATTGAAATGTTAGGAGTTAAAGATAAAGATAGAATAAATAACCTAACCTTACACTAAAAACAAATAGAGAAATAAAAACAAACAGAACCTAAAGTTAGTAGAAGGAAAGAAATCATAAAGATCAGAGCAGAAATAAATAAAAGAGAGAAGAAAACAATAGCAAAGATCAATGAAACTTAAAGCTGGTTCTTTGAGAAGATAAACAAAATTAATAAACCTTTAGCCAGATTCATCAAGAAAAAAAGGGAGAGGACTTAAATCAATAAAATCAGAAATGAAAAAGGAGAAGTTACAACTGACACCACAGAAACACAGAAGATCATAAGAGACGACTACAAGCAACTATATGCCAATAAAATGGACATCCTAGAAGAAATGGACAAATTCTTAGAAAGGTACAACCTTCCAAGATTGAAGTAGGAAGAAATAGAAAATATGAACAGACCAATCACAAGTACTGAAATTGAAACTGTGATTAAAAAACTTCCAACAAACAAAAATCCAGGACTAGATGGCTTCACAGGAGAATTCTATCAAATATTTTGAGAAGTGACAACACCTATCCTTCTCAAACTATTCCAAAAAATTGCAGAGGAAGAAACACTCCCAAACTCATTCTATGAGGCTACCATCACCCTGATACCAAAACCAGACAAAGATATGACAATAAAAGAATATTACAGGCTAATATCACTGATGAACTTTGATGTAGAAATGCTCAAAAAAATACTAGCAAACCAAATCCAACAACACATTAAAAAGATCATACACCATGATCAAGTGAGATTTATCCCAGGGATACAAGGATTCAACATATGTAAATCAATCAGTGTGATACACCACATTAACAAACTGAAGAATAAAAACCATATGATAATCTCAATAGATGCAGAAAAAACTTTTAACAAAATTCAGCACCATTTATGATAAAAACTCTGCAGAAAGTGGGCATAGAGGGAACATACCTCAACATAATAAAGGTCATATACAACAAACCCACAGGAAACATTATTCTCAATGGTGAAAAACTGAAAGCATTTCCTCTAAGATCAGGAACTTACAAGCTTTTGCATAACAAAGGAAACCATAAACAAAATGAAAAGACAACCTACAGAATGGGAGAAAATATTTGCAAAAGATGCAGCTGACAAGGGCTTAATCTCCAAAATATACAAGCTGCTCATGCAGCTCAATATCAAAAAAACAAATAACTCAATCAAAAAATGGGTGGAGGGCTTCCCTGGTGGCGCAGTGGTTGAGAGTCCGCCTGCTGATGCAGGGGACATGGGTTCGTGCCCCAGTCCAGGAAGATCCCACATGCTGCGGAGCAGCTGGGCCTGTGAGCCATGGCTGCTGAGGCTGCGCGTCCAGAGCCTGTGCTCTGCAGCAGGGAGAGGCCACAACAGTGAGAGGCCTGTGTACCTCAAAAAAAAAAAAAAAAAAAAAAAAAAGGATGGAATATATGAATAGACATTTCTCCAAAGAAGACATACAGATACACAGATGACTAAGAGGCAGATGAAAAGATGCTTGATATTGCCCATTATTAGAGAAATGCAAATAAAAACTACAATGAAGTACCACCTCACACTTATCAGAATGGCCATCATTAAAAAAAAGAAATCTACTGGCAATAAATGCTGGAGATGGCATGGAGAAAAGGGAACACTACTACACTGTTGGTGGGAATGTAAATTGGTACAGCCACTATTGAGAACAGTATGGAGGTTCCTTAAAAAACTAAAAATAGAGCTAATATATGATCTTGCAATCCCACTCCTGGGCATATACCCAGAGAAAACCATAATTTGAAAAGATGCATGTACCCCAATGTTCATTGCAGAACTATTTACAATAGCCCAGACATGGAAGCAACCTAAATGTCCATCAACAGAGGAATGGATAAAGAAGATGTGGTACATATATACAATGGAATATTACCCAGCCATAAAAAATAATGAAATAATGCCATTTGCAGCAACATGGATGGACCTAGGTATTGTCATACTGAGTGAAGTAAGTCAGACAGACAAAGACAAATATCATATATCACTAATATGTGGAGTCTAAGAAAAATGGTATAAATGAACCTATTTACAAAACAGAAATAAACTTACAGATGTAGAAAACAAATTTTTGGTTACCAAGGGGGAAGGGGGGAGGGATAAATTGGGAGATTGAGAATGACATATACACACAATATATATAAAATAGATAACTAATAAAAACCCACTGTATAGCACAGGGAACCCTACTCAATACTCTGTAATGACCTATACAGGAATAGAATCTAAAAAAGAATGGATATATGCATATGTATATCTGATTCACTTTGCTGTGCAGGAGAAACTAACACAAAATTGTAAATCAACTATACTCCAATAAAAATTAATTTTAAAAAGGTAAAGATAGAATCTTAAAAGCAGCAAGAAAAAAAAAAAAGCTAGTTAACCACATGAGAGCCCCCAGAAGACTACTGCTGATTTTATAGCAGAAAGTTTACAGACCAGAAGTGGCTGACATGATGTTTTCAAAGTGATGAAAGGAAAACAAACAAACAAAAAACAAAAACTGGGGCTTCCCTGGTGGCGCAGTGGTTGCGCGTCCGCCTGCTGATGCAGGGGAACCAG
>NC_041222.1:87311736-87403517 GCF_002837175.3 Physeter macrocephalus
TGCAGGGGAACCGGGTTCGCGCCCCGGTCTGGGAGGATCCCGCATGCTGCAGAGCGGCTGGGCCCGTGAGCCATGGCCGCTGGGCCTGCGCGTCCGGAGCCTGTGCTCCGCAACAGGAGAGGCCGCAGCAGAGGGAGGCCCGCATACCACAAAAAACAAAACAAAACAAAAAAAAACTTTGCAACCAAAGTTGCCTAGCAAGGTTATCATTCAGTTTTGAAGGAGAAATAAAAAGTTTCTCAGACAAGAAAAAGCTAAAGAGTTCATCACCACTAAAACAGCCTTACAAGAAATGTTATGTCTCTTTGTAGAAAATGTCTCTTTGAATTATGATTTTCCCAGGGTATATGCCCTGTAGTGGGATTGCTGGGTTGTATGGTAGTTCTATTTTTAGTTTTTTATGGGACCTCCATATTGTTCTCCATAGTGGCTGTAACAATTTATGTTCCCACCAACAGTGCAGGAGCGTGAGCGTTTCCTTTTCTCCACACCCTCTCCAGCATTTACTGTTTGTAGATTTTTTGATGATGGCGATTCTGATGCAGGGGAACCGGGTTCGCGCCCCGGTCTGGGAGGATCCCGCATGCTGCAGAGCGGCTGGGCCCGTGAGCCATGGCCGCTGGGCCTGCGCGTCCGGAGCCTGTGCTCCGCAACAGGAGAGGCCGCAGCAGAGGGAGGCCCGCATACCACAAAAAACAAAACAAAACAAAAAAAAACTTTGCAACCAAAGTTGCCTAGCAAGGTTATCATTCAGTTTTGAAGGAGAAATAAAAAGTTTCTCAGACAAGAAAAAGCTAAAGAGTTCATCACCACTAAAACAGCCTTACAAGAAATGTTATGTCTCTTTGTAGAAAATGTCTCTTTGAATTATGATTTTCCCAGGGTATATGCCCTGTAGTGGGATTGCTGGGTTGTATGGTAGTTCTATTTTTCGTTTTTTATGGGACCTCCATATTGTTCTCCATAGTGGCTGTAACAATTTATATTCCCACCAACAGTGCAGGAGCGTTCCCTTTTCTCCACACCCTCTCCAGCATTTACTGTTTGTAGATTTTTTGATGATGGCGATTCTGACTGGTGTGAGGTGATTGTACTTTTGATTTGCATTTCTCTGATGATTAGTGATGTTGAGCATCCTTTCATGTGTTTTTTGGCAATCTATATATCTTCTTTGGAGAAATGTCAGTTTAAGTCTTCTACCCATTTTTGGAATGGGTTGTTTGGTTTTTTGATATTGAGCTGCATGAACTGCTTGTATATTTTGGAGATTAATCCTGAGTTTGATAGTGTGTGGCCTTACATTTAGGTCTTTAATCCATTTTGAGTTTGTTTTTGTGTATGGTGTTAGGGAGTGTTCTAATTTCATTCTTTTACATGTAGCTGTCCAGTTTTCCCAGCACCACTTATTGAAGAGGCTGTCTTTTCTCCATTGTATATTCTTGCCTCCTTTATCAAAAATAAGGTGACCATATGTGCGTGGGTTTATCTCTGGGCTTTCTATCCTGTTCCATTGATCTCTACTTTTGTTTTTGTGCCAGTAGTATACTGTCTTGATTACAGCTTTGTAGTATATATAGTCTGAAGTCCTGGAGCCTGATTTCTCCAAGTCCATTTTTCTTTCTCAAGACTGCTTTGTCTATTCGGGGTCTTTTGTGTTTCCATACAAATTGTGAAATTTTTTGTTATAGTTCTGTGAAAAATGCCATTGGTAGTGTGATAGGGATTGCATGGAACCTGTAGATTGCTTTGCATAGTATAGTCATTTTCACAATGTTGATTCTTCCAATCCAAGAACATGGTATATCTCTCCATCTGTTTGTATCATCTTTAATTTCTTTCATCAGTGTTTTATAGTTTTCTGCATACAGGTCTTTTGTCTCCTTAGGTAGGTTTATTCCTAGGTATTTTATACTCTTTGTTGCAATGGTAAATGGGAGTGTTTCCTTAATTTCACTTTCAGATTTTTCATCATTAGTGTATAAGCATGCAAGAGATTTCTGTGCATTAATATTGTATCCTGCTACTTTACCAAATTCGTTGATTAGCACTAGTAGTTTTCTGGTAGCATCTTTAGGATTCTCTATGTATAGTATCATGTCAGATGCAAACAGTGACAGCTTTATTTTTTCTTTTCCGTTTTGGATTCCATTTATTTCTCATTCTTCTCTGATTGCTGTGGCTACAACTTCCAAACTATGTTGAATAATAGTGGTGAGAGTGGACAACCTTGTCTTATTCCATATCTTAGAGGAAATGCTTTCAATTTTTCATCATTGAGAACGATGTTGGCTGAGAGATTGTCATATATGACCTTTATAATGTTAAGATAAGCTCCCTATGCCTACTTTCTTGAGGTTTTTTTTTTGTTTGTTTGTTTTTTTCGGTACGCAGGTCTCTCACTGTTGCGGCCCCTCTGGTTGCTGAGCTCAGGCTCCGGACACACAGGCTCAGCGGCCATGGCTCACGGGCCCTCCCAGACCAGGGCACAAACCTGTGTCCCCTGCATTGGCAGGTGGACTCTCAACCACTGCACCAGCAGGGAAGCCCTCTGGAGGGTTTTTATCATAAATCGGTGTTGAATTTTGTCAAAAGCTCTTTCTGCATGTATTGAGATGATCATATGGTTTTTCTCCCTCAATTTTTTAATATGGTGTATCACATTGATTGATTTGTGTATACTGAAGAATCCTTGCATTCCTGGGATAAACCCCAATTGATCATAGTGTATGATCCTTTTAAGGTGCTCTTGAATTCTGTTTGCTAGTATTTTGTTGAGGATTTTTGCAGTGTTCTATGTTCTATGTTCATCAGTGATATTGGCCTGTAGTTTTCTTTCTTTGTGACATTTTTGTCTGGTTTTGGTATCAGGGTGATGGTGGCCTCATAGAATGAGTTTAGGAGTGTTCCTCCCTCTGTTATATTTTGGAAGAGTTTGAGAAGGATAGGTCTTGGCTCTTCTCTAAATGTTTGATAGAATTCACCTGTGAAGCCATCTGGTCCTGGGCTTTTGTTTGTTGGAAGATTTTTAATCACAGTTTTGATTTCAGTGCTTGTGATTGGTATGTTCATATTTTCTATTTCTTCCTGGTTCAGTCTCGGCAGGTTGTGAATTTCTAAGAATTTGTCCATTTCTTCCAGGTTGTCCATTTTATTGGCATATAGTTGCTTGTAGTAATCTCTCACAATCCTTTGTATTTCTGCAGTGTCAGTTGTTACTTCTCCTTTTTCATTTCTAATTATATTGATTTGAGTCTTCTCCCTTTTTTTCTTGATGTGTCTGGCTAATGGTTTATCAATTTTTTTTCATCTTCTCAAAGAACCAACTTTTAGTTTTACTGATCTTTGCTATTGTTTCCTTCATTTCTTTTTCATTTATTTCTGATCTGATCTTTATGATTTTTTTCCTTCTGCTAACTTTCAGTTTATTGTTCTTCTTTCTCTAATTTTTTTAATGTACAAATATGTCCCCCTTTCTAGGCTAAATAATAATAATATAATTATATAATATAAATATTAATTTATATATTATATATATAATCTGTTGATAAACAGATTTGTTGATAAACATTTAGGTTGTTTCTATATTGTGAATAATGCTGAAATAAATATAGAAATGCACATATCTCTTCAACATCCTGTTTTAATTTCCTTAGGATACATACCCAGAAGAGGGGTTGCTAGATCTTATGGTAGTTCTATTTTTAATGTTTTGAGAAATCTCCACACTGTTTTTCATAGTGGCTACACCAATTTACATTCCCATCAATAGCACATAAGTGTTCCTTTTTCTCCACATCCTTGTCAACACTTACCTCATCTTTTTGACAATAACCATTCTAGCAAGTGTGAGGTAATACCACATTGTGGTTTTGATTTGCATTCCCCTGATAATTACTGAGGTCAAACACCTTTTCTTGTACCTGTTGGCCATTTGTATGTGACTTTTTGAAAAATGTCTATTCCATTTTCCTGCCCATTTTTAAGTCAGATTGTTTGGTTTTTTTTGTTTGTTTGGTTGGTTTTGCTATTGAGTTGTATGAGTTCTTTATATATTTTGGATAATAACCCCTCTCAGATATATGATTTGCAAATATTTTTTTCTCATTCTGTAGATTGTCCCCTCATTTTGTTGATTGTTTCTTTTGCTGTGCAGAATCTTTTCAATTTGATGTAGTCCCACTTATTAATCTTTTCTTTTGTTGCTTGTGCTTTTGTTATCATAGTTGAAAAATTGTTGGAAGACCAATGTCAAATGGGTTTTTCTCTTATGTTTTCTTCTCAGAGTTTTATGGTTTCAATTCTCATGTTTAAGTCTTTAATCTATTTTGAGTTAATTTTTGTAAATTGTGTAAAGTAGGGGTCCAATTTTATTCTTCTGCATGTGGTTATCCAGTTTCCCCAGTGTTATTTACTGAAGACACTATCTTTTCCTCTTTGAGTATTCTGGGCTCCCTTGTCAAATATCAGTTGACCATATACTCATGGGCTCATTTCTGGGCTTTTAATTCTGTTCCATTTGTCCATGTGTATATTTTTATGCTAGTACCATACTGTTTTGATTACTATAGCTTTGTAGTAAAGTTTGAGATCAGGAAGTGTGGCACTTCTAGCCTGTCCTTTGTCAGGATTGTCCTGGAGATTCAGGGTCTTTTGTGGTTTCATACAAATCCTAAAATTGCTCTTCTATTTCTGCTAACAATGCCATTGGAATTTTGATAAGGGTTGCATTGACTCTATTGAGGGTTTTGAGTAATATGGACATTTTAACAATATTAATTCTTTCAGTCAGTGAGTATGAAACATCTTTCCATTTTTTTGTGTCATCTTCAATTTCTTTCATCAAAGTCTTGAAGTATTCAGTGTACAGATATTTCCCTTCCTTTGTTAAATTTACCCCCAATTTTATTGTTTTTGCTGCTATTGTAAATGGGTTTGGCTTTTTTTTTTCTTTACTCCTTTTCCAGATTGTTCATTGTTAGTTTACAGCAATAGGACTGAATTTTGCATTTTGATTTTTGTATCCTGAACCTTACTGAACTCATTGATTAGTCCCAACAGTCCTTTGGTAGAGTCTCTAGGAATTTCTCTGTATAAGGCCATATCATTTGCAGATGAAGACAGTTTTACTTTTTCCTTTTTGATTTGGATTCCTTTAATTTCTCTTTCTCTGTATGATTGCACTGGCTAGGACTTCCAGCACTATGCTGAATAGAAGTGGTGAGAGTGGGCACCTTTGTATTGTTCCTGACCTTAGAGGGAAACATTTCAACCTTTCACCACTGAGTATGATGCCATCTGTTTTCCTGTCATATATGGCCCTCTTTGTATTGAGGTACACTCCTTCCATACCCAACCCATTGAGCATTTTTATCATGAAAGAATGTTGTATTTTGTCAAATTCTTTTTCTGCATCTATTGAGATGGTTATATGATTTTTATCTTTCCTTCTATTTTTGTGAGGTATTCCATTTATTGGTTTGTGTATGTTGAACCAGGCTTGCATCCCAGAAAAAAATCCCACTTGATTCTGATACATGATCCTTCTAATGTGCTATTGAATTAGGTTTGCTAGTATTTTGTTGAGAATACATCTATATTAATCAGGGATATTGACCTGTAGTTTTCTTTTCCTATGGTGTTCCCACCTGGCTCAGGTAGCAGGGCAATGCACATCTCACAAAGTGAGCTTGGGAGTGTTCCCTTCTCTTAAATTTTTGGGAAAAGTTTGAGAAGAATTGGCGTTATTTCTTGAAATGTTTGGTAGAATCCATATTCTGTGTTACTTTGTTTGGTAGTTTGTTTATACCATAACTATAGCTGGTAAATTTTATCCATTTCCTTCTTGGTGTTTATTAAGATGTTACTATCTCTTAATATAGTGGATTTTTAAAATACAATTCCTAATGATGAGACACTTTCAATTCCTAGAATAAGCCCTTTTGGTTATGACGTATGAATGTTTTACTCTGTTGCTATTTGCTGGTATTGTTATTGTTGTTACATCTAGTTTAGGATTTTTGCATATATTTTAAGAAGTAGAGTTTGCCTATATAGTTTGTTTTTGTGTATTATCCTTATCTATTTTTAGCATTCAAGTTACAATAGCCTCATAGAATAATGAACTTGTAATTTTTTCTCTGTCTCTATCTCTATCTATATATGCATATATAACTTATATAATTAAATTAAATATTAATTATATAAAGTAATATTTGATAATCAAATGTAATTAAATAAATCAATTATTTTAAAATATAAATATAATATGTAATAATATCATACACAAATAATATATTTAAATTTATAATAATATAATATGTATAAGAAGTATCTGTTCCTTAAAAATTTGGAAGAGGACTTCCCTGGTGGTGCAGCGGTTAAAAATCCGTCTGCCAATGCAGGGGACACAGGTTAGAGCTCTGATCCAGGAAGATCACACATGCCGCTGAGCAACTAAGCCCATGAGCCACGCCCGTGTGCCACAACTACTGAGCCCACGTGCCACAACTACTGAAGCCTGCGTGCCTAGAGCCCATGCTCCACAACGAGAGAAGCCACCACCGCAATGAGAAGCCCACGCACCGCAACGAAGAGCAGCCCCTGCTTGCTGCAACTAGAGAAAGCCCGCATGCAGCAATGAAGACCCAACACAGCAGCGGTGCAGAGAAAAAGGGGAAAACCCCAAAGCTCCCTTTTTACTTTATCCTCATAATGTAGAACCTGGCTGCCTCCCCTTTGTGCCAATATCAGAAGCTCCACACCAGCAGATCCTGTCACCTCTGTGGGGATTCCCACAGTTTCTTTTCAGTTTGGGTGTTTCCCTCTATAGGGAGGGAGCCCACAGACAGGCTAGTTTAGAGGCTTGTCACAAAGACTTTCCTATGATAACCTTTAGCTTTATAGAAGTGACTCTGAATGATAAAATGGTGGAATTAGAATTGCAAGCAACTCTAAAAGCCAATAAAACACCAAGATCCTACCCTTAATGGAAGTAGCAGGCCTAATCTGCTTACTTTAAAGGAAAGAGCTGTTTTGTTCTTCGCAGATGGCAAAATTCTTTCTTAACGTGCTGTGATTAAAATTTATTGCTCACAAGAAATCAAGATCTAAAACACTGATACAAATTGTCTTCTTTTACAAGGTGGAGAGTGTGTTCTTCTTTGAGTTGCATGGATTCTGTTGCTTTGTATATAATTGCTGATGTGACTCAAGGAGAAAGTGGGACTGCCCCTTGCATAGAGAAGTGAAAATGGTACATGCACGGAAGCTGCTGTTTTAAGAAAGGCCTTGTGGATGTCAGGGCTGAGGGGGGCTAACATAAGCTGTAGACTGAGAAGGGATTAAACATCGAATGCCTTACTTGAAATGATGATTATAGTAGTCCCAATTTTAGAGGATGGTTTTGAGCATTACATTACTATGTAAATTTTACATACTGACATGTAAAATTATCAGTATGTCTGTTCCACATTTTCATTCTCTTCAGATGTTATGTTTTATCTTTGCCTGTGCATTGATTTTTCACCTTCAGGCAAACACTACTGTCAGATAACAAAGATAAAGAAAAACCAGACGCTGTCTGGGTCAACCCCATTAAGCTCAAGACTTGCAGGATGGAGATGGTTGTGACATATAGTGGAGAGCCATAAGCATCAAGAAACCACAACCAACCACTTCTCACCCCACTGTGAAATGCTTAGCTGTGGGTAACAGCCCAATACATGTTAACTATTATTGCTGTGTTACTGTTATTTTCATGAATATTTGCTAACATATAATGTCTGTGTCTCTTCTATAACAGCCCTAACAAGTTATGACCTGTAATTTTGGGAGGTGTGTTAACCATCTAGTTTCAGGATAGTAAGCCACATGGTTATCTCTGTATCCTTGCAGATGAAGGCTAACAATTTTTAAGGATTTTGATTCCCCAAAACAAATCCCTAATGCCAACAAATAAAGGAAAAAATCACTTAGAAATTTAGAAATAGAGTTTATCTTTTTCATTTAATTAAGAGAAAAATTCATTACAAGTTCTAGTACCAAAAGATAAACTGCCAGTGTATTTTATCTAATATATAGACGTACATGAATTAACATTCAAATAATTAAAAATGAAATTAGTCCAATAAGGTAAAATTTATTTTTATCCTACTTCTTAGTTCTTACAACTTAGTTTTAATTCACTGCTTGAATATGCTTGAAAGCAGGGTCATTAAGGTACTGGTTAAAAGAAGAATTTTCTTATTTGCACTGGAAATACTTCTATAACTGTTTACTGTTAGCTTAGAAACCCATGGTTACTGCATTAGAAAGGTTACTATATGCTGCTTTCTTCCCAGGGTCAGTGTATTAACAATCCATGGGTCTCCTATCTGAGGCTTGATGGTATTTCCAAAACATCTCAGTTCCCTGGAACCTCCATAAAAAATTACTACAAACTTGGAGGCTTTAAGCAACTTAAATTTATTCCCTCACAGCTCTGAAGGCCATAAGTCCTAAGTCAATATGTTAGCAGAGCTGGGCTTCCTCCAGAAGTTCTAGGGGAAATTCTGTCCCTTACTCTTCCAGCTTCTGGTATTTGTCAGGTTTCTTGGCTTGGTACCACACCACTCCAATTTCTGCTTCCTTCTTATTGCCTTCTCATCTGTGTATATATAAGGACACTTGTCGTTGAAATTAGGGCCCACATGTTTAATTGAGGATGCTTTTCTCATATCAAGATTCTTAACTTATTGTTAGTATTAGACTTGCTCTACAAGAAAGGTTATGAGAGGCCTTTGGGTTGAAATGAATGGGGAGTTATTGTTTAATGGGTACAGAGTTTCTATTTCAAATGATGAACTAATTCTGCAAATGATAGTGGTGATGATGGTTGCACAAAAATGTAAGTATACTTAATGTCACTGAAATTGTACAGTTGACAGTTAAAATGGTAAATTTTACATTATGTATATTTTACAACAATAAAAAAGAAAAAAGAAAGATTCTTAACTTAATTACGTCTGCAAAGACCCTCTTTCCAAATAAGCTAACATTCACAGGTTCCAGGGATTAGGATGTATACTTATCTTTCCGAAGACTACCATTCAACTCAGCCCTATAGTTCACCCACTGGTCCCCCAAATTAATATCTGTCCTACATGCAAAATACTTTCACCTCATCATGACATCCTGCAAAGTATTAACTCTAAGTCTAAAATCTTATCTAAATATCATCAGATCAATAGTCCCAAATCTCATAATCTAATCATGTAAACCAGGAATGGGTTTGGCTCTGAGTGGGGCAAAATTTCTCTACATCTGTTGACCTGTTAAACTAGAAAACAAAATACAATGATGAGACAGCCATAGTATAACAGTTTATAGACATTCCTATTCCAAAAGAGAGAAAATGGAAAGCAGAACTAAGTCTCCAATCCCAAGTAATACCACAATGCATAAGGGAAAATTCCATTAGTTTTTAATTACTGGAAATAATCCTCTGTTACTTGATGATCTGTTCTCTGTAACCACAGCTCCATTCCCTGTGCCTAAGACTCTGCTCTCAGAATCATCTTCCTTTTCTTGAAGACTAGCACATGTTTGCAGCTGAGTAGCTCCATCTGTTCATTTCCCACCAGTAGAATTCCAGAAGTCCAACAATCCTCCCTCATTTTATCCTCTTTATGTCCCCTTCACTATAAGCTGGCAGGTTTTCTGCTGATATAACATTTTCAAAAAACCTTGTGGTTCTCCCATGTATGTCCTGGAAACCCACACCATTACACAAGTCTTCCACAAATCTTTCCTGAATAATACTACATCAATTCCTGGCTCTGCTGATATGACTGAGTGGATAGACAAAACACACATAATTCTTTCAGGAAAAGATTGTCCATGTGCACACTTGGACTTCTCTCCAGAGCACACTTTCTGAACAGTGAATCTCCTAATATTAGCATCTTTTGCAAATTTCTCAAATGATCCTTTTATTCTTTATTCCTTTTCCCCAACAGTTTTCCCTCAATGTATCACTTTCCTCTTGCATTTTACTATAAACAGCAAAGAAAAACCAGATCACACCTTCAATACTTTACTTAAAATATCTTCAGCTAAATATTCAAGTTCATTGCTTAAAAGTTCTGCTTTCTATCCAACATCAGGACACAACTCAGCTAAATCCTCTGTACTATATCACAAGGACATAGTGATATCCTCCAGTTTCCAATAGCATGTTCTTCATTTCCTTCGAAGTCTTCATGAAAAGCACATTTAGTGTTCATATTTTTACCAGCATTATGTTTATGACCACATATGAATTCTCTAAGATGATAGACACGTTCTCTATTGTGTTCCTCACTTTCTCCTGAGCGCTCACTTGCAGAGTCTTAGCACCCATTCTTCTATCAACATTCTTTGCAAGAAAATCTAGGCTTTTTCTAGAATACACCTCAAAATTAAACTGGTCACTGTTTTTGTACATATGGTGCTTAACAAACTTTTTATAATTGCATCTCAATTGTTTCATATTGCATGTGTTCTCTAATTCATTTGATGAGTCCCCTTAGGATAGATGTCCAGGTTGTTTAAAATTTCTGCTACTGTAAAATATCTATAGTAAATACTTTGGTACAAATAACTGAGGGCTAAAATCCCATAAATGGAAATTCTGTGAGATTTTTATAGATACTGTGAAATTCACTTTACAAGGTGACTTGGCTAGACCAATTTATTTTCCCATCAGTAGTGAAAGAGAGGATTTATTTCTTCCTAACCTTGCCATCTTGCTGAGAAATAAATTTCAGATTTTTGCCAATCTAACAGGTGCAATTTTAGTTTGTATTCTTTCATTATGAGATTATGATATATTTTAAATGATCTAAATTTTAATTTAATGAAGTAAAAATTTAAAATCTTTCAATTTATGGGTTTGTTATACTTTAGCCTTATTTAAAAATCTTTCCCATTCCCAAAGTGATAAAGATAACTTCTTATACCATCATCTAATGAATTTTAATTTTGCCTTTTATAATTGTTTGTAATAATTTTGCTTTTAAATCGACCATTGAGGCTCCTCCCAATGTCCTCAACTCTTCAAACAAGTGCTCTTACTAAAAAACGAATAACCTTAAATAAGTTTATTTTCTCTGGACACATTTCTTCAACTGCTGCAATGAAACAGTATAATTAAACATCAGTAAATGGCTTTGTTGCTTGGTTAGCAAATGAACCACTTGGAAACATTTTGGTTGTAACCATGTCTATCTCTTGATAGATGATAGATAGATAGATAGATAGATAGATAGATAGATAGGTAAATACATAGAGAAAAAAATTTGCGAGAAATTCTGCTGTGATAAGGTATCCCATTTCAAATTTTCTAATTTTTCTGCCTATAGTTGAGGATGTGGCGATGAGTGCTTAGTCTGGTAATATAGATGTATCCTGTATTCTTTAGCACACTTACAGTGTCATCTCATAATGAAGACATGCTTTGCCATCTAATCTGATAATAAATAATTCACTCTCCCCTGTGCCTTGAAAGCTTGATATTCCCTATCCACTTTTCTCCTCCTCTCTTGATTGATATGATCAAGTGCAGTGAAATTAAATAAATAACATTTTGCAGTGCAGCAGTACCAGTGATACTGGGAAAGCCAATGAATTACAATGGCATCCTTGCAATCTGTAGTGCAACAGAGTGCAAAGCAAGGAGAACACATAGCTGGTCACATCACCACTAGTTCAGTTTGTAGTTATCGTGTGAAAGCAGCCACTGACAGTACATGCAGGGATAAATATGGCTGCTTTCCAATAAAACTTGATTTATGGACACCAAAATGTGAATTTCACATAATTTTCACAGGTCATGAAATGGTAATCTTCTTTTGATTAAAAAAATTTTGAAAATTTAAAAGCCATTCTTGGCTGGTAGGGGTGCAAAAGCAGGCAATAGGCTGTAGTTTGCCTATGTCTGCTTTAGAGAGACAGCATTTACTTCCAGAGGTTTGAATGATTATGTTACTAAGTATATATATTTATATTTATTCTACTAAATTGAAACTAGACTAATTCCTGGACAAAAGCTTACTGAATGTCTGTCATGTGTCAGGAGATATTGCAATGAGTAAAGCAGAGAAGAGGGCTGCCTTCAGGAGGTTTTTGGTCTACTGTTCAGAGGAATTAAACTATTGATATACATTAATTTCCAGGAAATAAATGACCTATTTTTAAACTTTCACTGAAATTAGTGGGAAGATAGACAAATAATGTGTCGATTACAAAATGATGTAAGGATTGGGATTATGGTAAGTACTAGATCCTATATGAGCACACGAGAAAAATTCCGACAGAATAAGATGGTACAAGAACCATGAAAATGTTCTGAGAAGAGGCAAATATTGAATTGCTCTTTGCAATATAAGAAATACTTGTTAAAAAGTAGAGGGAGGAGAATGGTAGGAGTGGCATTTGTAAAGGGAGATAAACAAAACTGTCAACAACATCAACCTGAACATTGGATTTTAGAATGCATTTTCATATGGTAATCCTTAGGGTCAAATGCAATTTAAATCAGAACCCTAATCTCTTGTTAGGTCTCTGTGGCTGGGTGATAGGGCAGCCCTGAACAAAAATAATTTTAGTCCATACAGTAGAATAAATATCTGAGGTATTTACGAAGAAGAATAGAAAATAATGTGCGTGTGTTGCTGTGGGGAGGTTGTGATTATCTTAAACACCATCTTGCCCTCCTGCTGGTTTATAGTCTTAATAAGCTACCTCATTGCCGACAGATGCTAACAGAGGGTAATTCAAATTTCAGAGCAAATAGTGAAGACATTGTTTATAGAAAGTACAGTTGTAATTGTACTTAACTTACTTTTAGAATAGCTTTCAGACTGCTATATTGAACATCATTTTTCATATATAGGTTTGTTCTTATTGCAGGAAAACATTAATAAACAATCAAATTATTTGCAAACTTAGGCCACCATACAGTTTTAGTTAATCTGTAGGGGGCATAGGATTTGCCAAGAGTAGATATTGATGTCACTAACGTGTTCAAGTTTTCTCCACTATGCAATTTGAGACATCCTTAAAAAATGAATCTATGCATTTGCGGTTAACCAGGTTAATTCCTTGGTTTAATTACTGTGAGTGAAAAACTGATAAAATAGCATATGTCTTGAAGGATATTTGTGAAAATGTCCTCCAAATTCTATTTTCAGAACGGCTAAAATATTGATGAAGGCAAGTAAGCCCCAATGAGGGAGTTTTAAATTATAAATTCATATGTTAGGAGACATTGGACAATATTTAAGAAGGCCACCAATTTTTCAAAAGAGGCATATTTGAAGGGTGAGCTCTAAATCCAGGTATTCTCCTTTTTTACCTAATTGCAATTTCAAGCTAAAAGTGATTGGATCATCTCCAATTTACATATGTAGATTGATCTATCTATCATCTATCTATCATCTATCTATCTGTCTATCTATCTATGTATCATCTGTCATGGTTAGAAAGGCCATAAGCCAATGGGAATGCAGCCAACACAAACGATTTGTAGCTGTGGTGGGCTGTAGAAAACTGTTGCTCTCATATTTGGAAGGGCTCTTTTGTACAGTGCACTGTGCTTCTGGAGGGCTTTCCTGCCCCTTGGCAGCCTGAGTCTGGGGCTTACTTTCATTAGATGGGCAGTATATAGTCTCTTGTATGGGGCTCACACTGCTGTTGGCTGTCTGAGGCTTAGATACGAGGTTTAATAACAGGGCTGGGTGACCTGACCCTAGTATTTTTGTTCCCAATGTCTCAAGCAGTTTTTGCATGGGTTATGTTTACTAACTCCAAGTTTATTTTGCCCAGATATTTTCCCTCTTAATCTTTTCAATCCATCTGTGTTTTATGAACAATTACATCCATGAGTGGTTTCAGTTTGTTTCTCCTTAAATTTGTCAAAATGTGGTTTTGCTGACTGAGCAGTGTTTGATGTCAGAGAATGCCCTTGAGACCCTTGGTAATCATAATTCACGTTGTGACGAGGGTAAAACAGGTCACCAAGAAAGTGTCTTTTGAGTTTGCCCTGATTTCAGTCAAGTTGCCGTGCTGCTTTGCACAGAGCACTTTTCAGTTCAACAGCCAGGCTGGGCCCCGTCACACATTTTAGCTGGACTCCTGTGTTTCACATCTGTTCACCCCACTGAAGTCCTTCCAGCCGTTATGGCACTGGGTGGCAGCACAACCCAGCAGGACATGCCTTTGGGGGCTTATCCACGTGGAGCCTTTGGGAAGGGATGTTGGTTACCAGAGAGTAAAGGCTTTTACTGCCTATCCTGGGAAGAGAGACCTAATTAATTTTCACCTGAATTAGTTACACAGATATTCTTATTGTAGTCTGCTATAATTAGAGAACTGTCTCTTGACTTGGAAAAGAAAGGAGGGCATAGCTGATCTTTTAGATTTGAACCACATTCTTTGAAACTAGAAGTCTGACATTGCTCACAATGAAGTCAGTCTTGGTATATTGTCAGACCAATAAATTGACCTACTGGATCAAAACACACCATTTCCATTTTATGAAATGGATGACTGTTGACATCATCTGGAAACATTTTATAAACATTCAGTCAACTTTTATCAAGGGCTTACTGAGAAATTTTAAGTGGAAAGAACACTTGAAATAATCTCATCTCCATTTTGCATTTGTGTGTGAGCTAGTTCAGGTAGAATGGTGCTAGATAGACTCCATAATACTCAATGGTTTTCTACTTCTAATGTTATGGAGTCAGGTCACTACTCCTGAAATTGTACCTGAGATAATAGGATAAAAGCCCTCGACATTACTATTGTTCAAATCCCTTGGTTAATATGTGAGAAAGTGAGAGCAGAGAGGTCCAGGTGTTTATCAAGACACAGTCTGTAGTACAGTTAGGCATATTACCAGATCTCTTGGTTACTGGTTCTGGGTTCCTTCCATTGCAGACATTGATGTTAATGTCTGTGTCACACTCTACACACACACACACACACATAAACATACATTACAAATCTCTTTGGAAGGAAGAAGAAAGAGAGAAACTTGCTAAATCCTAGAATCATCAGTGTGTCTCTTTGAAGGTCATAAAAGCCATTCTTCCCCTGCCCCCAACACTAGCTGCCCTCCCTTGCCCCCACAAGGTCATTCTACAAGGTCATTTCTACATAAAATTTATGTAGATAAAACTGATGGTCAGTCTTAGAAATGATTATATTGACTGCACTGGAGTAAAATAGCAGAATTCCTCAGTTGCAGTTTTGTTTTCCATCTTGATGAGTGAGAGCATCTCTCTACAAGAAGACAGGGTGCATCTTGATGTGCTCTTCACTTTGTGAAAGAGCATTCTGACTGGTATGCAGAAACTGAATAATGGGTAAATGAAAATGAAGACACCAAGACCAAATTGAAGACCACCACAGCAGTTTCAAGGGTCCAGAACCAGCCAGTTCTGATCTGTAATCAGCTTGAGTTAGCAGGTGTCTCCAGTCTGAGCTCTTTTCAGACAAAGAGATAATCTATGAAATGTGTTTGGGCTGTTGGAATTCACCCGTGGAAGAAGCTGTGATTAAGCCATGATTCGGCTTTGAGGCATGAGTAGTATTCCATTGTATGTTTACATATATGTATATACATATGTATATAGCACATCTTCTTTATCCATTCATGTGTTGATGGACACTTAGATTGCTTCCATATCTTGGCAATTATAAATAATTGTAAATAATGCTGCTATGAACATCGGGGTGCATGTATCTTTTTGAATTAGTGTTTTCATTTATTTCACATACATACCCAGGAGTGGAATTGCTGGATCATATGGTAGTTCTATTTTTAGTTTTTAAAAAAATCTCCATACTCTTTTCCACAGTGGCTTCACCAATTTAGATTCCCACCAACAGTGTACGCTTCACCAATTTAGATTCCCACCAACAGTGTACAAGTGTTCTTTTTTCTTGTCAGCATTTGTTATTTGTGTTCTTGTTGATGGTAGCCATTCTGATAAGCGTGAGGTGATATCTCACTGTGGTTTTAATTTACATTTCTCTGATGATTAACAACGTGGAGCATCTTTTCATGTGCCTGTTGGCCATCTGCATGTCCTCTTTGGAAAAATGTCTATTCAGGTCTTCTGCCCATTTTCTAATTGGGTTGTTCATTATTTTGATATTAAGTATCCATCAACAGATGAATGGAGAAGGAAGAGGTGATACACACACACACACACACACACACACACACACACACACACACACACACACTGGAATATTGGCCATAAAAAAGAATGAAATTTTGCCATTTGCAACAACATGAATGGACTTGGAGGGCATTATGCTAAGTGACATAAGTCAGACAGAGAAAGACAAGTGCTGTATAATATCACTTATATGTGGAATCTAAAAAGTGAAACTAGTGAATATAACAAAAAAGAAACAGACTCACAGATATAAAGAACAAACTAGTTTTCCCACTAGTTTGAGGGAACATGGGGACAACATAGGGGTAAGGGGGTTAAGAGGTACAGACTACTACATATAAAATGAGCTACAAGTATATTTTGTACAACACAGGGAATATAGCCAATATTTTATAGTATCTATAAGTGGAATATAATCTTTAAAAATTGTGAATCACTATGTTGTACACCTGTAATTATATAATATTGTACCTCAACGATACTTCAATACAAAAAAGTAGTTCCAGAATTGCTAACCACTCTTCCGTGAGAAACAAATTTACCCACTAGAGTAAAGATCTTATGTATTTTTGTTTGTCTTTGTCTTTTGTGTGTGTGTGGGGGGGGTGTCTTTTTGCCTTTTTATGTCTTTCTTTTTGATCGTATCCAGTCAGATAGATCCTTTTAAAAATGATACCCCCCCCATTCACACCCTATTCCCATCTTCTTAACCCTCTTTTACTTTGCTCTATTAGCAGTTACCACATTCAGATACACTATACAAATTTTGTGTATTTATTAAAAAGTGTCCATCTCCCTTACCAGGATGGAAGCTGCATAAGAATGCAGAACCTTGTAGGTTTTATTCACTGTTGTGGCCCAGCACCTATCAGAGTTCTTGGCACACAGAGCTATCAACACATGAAGTGAAGTGAGGATCAGTAACTGACCCTGGAGATCCATATGAATTCAGATGTCTGTTTCATATAAGTGGGCCCCAAAGAGGATCTCTGTACTTCTGTAATCTCGACAAGTGACCAGAATTTGTCTGTTTCCCATGTTTTCAGCACATCAGCTTCTTCAGACGAGCATCAGCCACTCCATGGAAGCCTTAGAGAAATCTGCTGACGTCCCTAGCATTGGAATCACCTTACACATTAGCTCAGTCTGGGCTGCACATTGGAACATGATGCCCGGGATCTGCTTCCATGGATACCGATCAGATTGGGCTGATATGGTGTCTAAACATTGAGATTTGAAAAATGTTTGGTAAAATACACATAACATAAAACTTACTGCTTTAATCCTTTTAAAGTGGACAGTTCAGTGGCATGAAATACATTCACATTACTGTGCAACATCTACACCAGCCATCCCCAGAACTTTTCCATCTTGAAAAACTGAAATTCAGTACTATTAAACAACTCATTCCCCTCTTCTCCAGCACCTGGCAATCACCATTCTATTTTCTGTCTCTATGACTTTGAGTACTCTAGCCAGGTACCTCATATAAGTAGAATCATACATATGTGTCCTTTTGTGCCTGGCTTATTTCGCTCGGTGTAATGTCTTCAAGGTTCATCCATGTTGTAGCATGTGTCAGAATTTCCTTCCTTTTCAAAGCTGAATAATATTCCATTGTGTGTATATACCATAGTTTGTTTTTCCATTTATCTGTCAATGGACATTTGAGTTGTTTCTACCTTTTGGTTATTGTAATACTGCTGTGAACATGAGTGTACAAATACCTAGTAGATTCCCTGCTTTCAATTATGTTGGGTAAATATTCAGAAGTGTCAGAAGTGAGACGGCCTAAACATTGGGATTGTTAAGTGACTTTCCAGACAGTTTGGATGTACAGCCAAGGTTGTAAACCCATGTGCTTTATCACATTACTAAGAGGAGAGGCTGGCTGGTATTCCAGTGGTCAAAGCACTCCATTCATAATTGTTGAATGGATGAGTTCAAAATGAAGAGTTTTTGAATGTCACTCAAAAAATTCATGCTTCTGGAAAAAATAGAGTTGCAGTTAAAGCTGAAGCTATTTATTATTTTATTTTATTTTATTTTCTTTTATTTTATTTTATTTTTTGGCTGCGCAGCATACAGGATCTTAGTTCCCTGCCCAGTGATCGAACCTGTGTCCCCTGCAGTGGAAGCGTGGAGTCTTAACCACTGGACTGCCAGGGAAGTCCCCAAAGCTGAAGGTATTTTGACAATGGGTTTCTGGAAGTAGATATAATATCAGTGTGCTACTTGCAGCCCTAAAAGCAAAGTTTCCTTCCAGCTTTGTCTTTATCCTTTCCTTCCAGCTTTGTCTTTATCCTTTCCTTCCAGCTTTGTCTTTATCCTTTCCTTCCAGCTTTGTCTTTATCCTTTCCTTCCAGCTTTGTCTTTATCCTTTCCTTCCAGCTTTGTCTTTATCCTTTCCTTCCAGCTTTGTCTTTATCCTTTCCTTCCAGCTTTGTCTTTATCCTTTCCTTCCAGCTTTGTCTTTATCCTTTCCTTCCAGCTTTGTCTTTATCCTTTCCTTCCAGCTTTGTCTTTATCCTTTCCTTCCAGCTTTGTCTTTATCCTTTCCTTCCAGCTTTGTCTTTATCCTTTCCTTCCAGCTTTACCTTCCATCACAAAGCCTAAGTCAGTTTGCTGCCAATTTAGTCAACATCATACTTTGATGGGGGTGAGAAAAGGGAAAATGCTAGTTGAAACATATGACTCTAATTCATTCAGATAATTTTCTAAAAATGCTTAATGTAAATCTATCAC
This sequence comes from Physeter macrocephalus, assembly GCF_002837175.3. Lineage (NCBI taxonomy): Eukaryota > Metazoa > Chordata > Mammalia > Artiodactyla > Physeteridae > Physeter > Physeter macrocephalus. Next base: position 87,330,690 of record NC_041222.1, read on the forward strand.
AGTTTGGTGTTTTAAGAAGGAAGAGATATGGGAACATATGTATATGTATAACTGATTCACTTTGTTGTAAAGCAGAAACTAACACACCATTGTAAAGCAATTATACTCCAATAAAGATGTTTAAAAAAAATCCTATGAACTAGGCATGATACCACCCCCCGCAAAAAAAAGAGAGTGCTTGGCAGAAGTCTGAAAGCACGGCTTGCCCTGAGGTCAGAGGGCATGCTTTTAACCCCCAGAGGCACCTGCCCAGCTGTTCACACCCTGTCACTGTCTTGCCTCTCCGCAGGGCCCCAGAGGGGAAGCTAGCAGCTTCCAGGAAGCAGGCCTCCCTCCCAGAATCTCAGGCCAGAGCCTTCTAGGTCTTAGTAAAGAGACTTGGGAAATTGCACCATGGGCCAGCAGAGGGTGAGCTGGGAACACGCTTGCTGCCCTGCTGCTCTGAGCTCTTCTGCTCAGAAACCCAATGAGAGAGCAGAGGAGCATCTGAACTGAAAAGAGGAGAGACGGTGGAGAGGTACAGCTCTGGGCAGGGGGTCCGCACTGGATGTCTGTCTGCACAATGAAGGGGGCATACCAAATGGTAAATCTATGTGGCTCCTGCTCCCTCGGGGGTCAAGGTCATTGTTCAGTGGAGTGACTGCCATTGTGCTGCGCCAGCTGGGCCTGTGTCCCCGCATGTGCATTTCCCCACAGCAGCCCAGCTGCACAGGGTGGGCGAGCTTGACCCCTGCAGCCAGGGATCAGGTCACTATATTTGCTTTCTCTTCAAATACTAGGACAGGGGCAGCTCTGGCTGGGAACTCCCCTCCTGCCACTTACATGTATACATGCCTCTGTCTCTCTCTGTCTCTCTATCTCTGTCTCTCTCTGTATACACACACACACTACTCACTACCTCTTGATGCTCTCTGAGTTTTTGGCTCCTTCTCTAATTACCTGCACGTCAAGAAGAGCCAGCAAGGAGGGTACTCTGCTCTCTCTTCTTTCTTCACAAGCTGCCATCAGGCCCCGATTTGTCCCTCCAGGGCCCCTGGGGTCCCACTGGCTCTTCCAGGGCTTGCTGGTTGCACGTAAACCCTGCTGGGCCAGGATTTCCCTTCCAGAGAGCAGGGTGGCCATACCACATGCTGAAGTAATGGTCTGTACCCTGTCCCTCTGCTTCATTTGTGGTGACAATTAATGTTGACATTGTGATATATAATAAAAATATTAATATATATATTTAGTACCTGTCCGCGTTTCTGGCACCTAAAACTTGTCCACGTTTAGAGCTCCTAAAACTCTTAGAATTTCCTAAGCAGTAAGAGTGATAAAGGTGTTTTTTGTTATGTTAATGAGGTGACTTCTGGAAAGCTCCTAAGGTTAACTGCTGGTTGCCAGGAGAACTAACCATGGGATTAGAGGGTGGGAATTCCCATGCCCCCCTCTAGAAAGGAGAGAGGTGCTAGAAGTTGAATCAATCACCAGTGGCCAATGATTTATCAGTCATGCATATGTAGTGAAGCCTCCATAAAAAGTCAAAAGGACAGGAGCTCTGGGGTGGTGAACACGTGGAGGTGTGGGGAGAGTGACACACCCGGAGCGGGCTTGGAAGCTCTGTGCCCTTTCCCCATGCCTAGTTCTGTGCATCTCCTCCATCTAGCTGTTCCTAAGTTATATCCTTTTATAATAAACTGATAATCTAGTAAGTAAAATGTTTGTTTGAGTTCTATGAACTGCTCTAGAAAATTAATCAGACCCAAGGAGGAGGTCATTGGAACCTCTGATCTATTGTCCCAAAGCTCAGATGACAACGTGGACTTGGTGATTGGCATGTGAAGTGTGGAGGTGGTGGGAGAGTCTTGCAGGATTGAGCCCTTCACCTGTGTGACCTGATACTATCTCCAGGTAGATAGTGTCAGAATTGAGTTGCGTGGCAACTCAATTGGGAAACCCACCAACTCCTCCTACACACGCGCGTGCGCACACACACACACGCACACACACACACCAGAATTGTGTGCAGAGCCCTTTTAGATACCCAGATGATTGACGGTGGCCACCTTGTTCTTCTGAGAGACAGATGAAGGGACAAAGGAGGAAGGAGGAAAGCGATGAATACATATTGATCAGCTTATACAATGTTTTCCAATTTTTGGTCTACAATTCTGAGTAAGAAATATATTTCACCTTGCACTTCATGATTATGATAGATACAACTGAAATAAAAGTTTCAAGAAAAAGCTTACTCTTACTATGTATGATAAAGAAAAATATAACTAAGATTAATATCAAGTATGACTGAGAAGATTTAAGTTCAAGTTCCCAATAAATCATTTAGAATCAACAACGATGCAAATCATTTAGAATCATGACTTACTGAATTGATTCTCCTTCCCTCTAATGGGTGGCAACCCACATTTCCAAATCACTGGCATAATCACGTACCAGACGCTACATGCCGGGCACGGCTCATTTAACACCCACAAAACGTATCTGAGGAAGATATTAATAGCTCCATTTTGCCAATGAAGAAACTGAAAGCTCAGTCAGCGTAAGTGACTTGGAGAAATTCTTTGCCTAATAAAAGCCCATTCTTGTTCCACTCTCTCGGGTTTGCTGGCAGGAGTGAACACCTGCCCTGCTGCGGGTGGCAGGAACTCCCTGTAGCTGGGTCTGCACGGGGTCTCTGCTGGCAGTAGTCACTCCTCCAAAGTCTGGACTCAAGAATGCTGTGCAGTCTTTTAGCAGCAACCTCTCCCTATCTAAGCTGGGAGTATCACTGATGGAAACACCACTAATCCAAGCATCTGTCAAGAGCTTCTTCAGTAGCTGCTTTGGTATTTTTTTTTTTTTTTTTTTTTTTTTTTGCTTTGCTTTTTAAAGGGCAAGGGCCACAGCACTGCAGGCTTCATCCTGTTGTTTCAAATGGAATATTCCCAAATTCAAGACTGGACAGACAATAGTCCTTCATTTCTCTGAAGAATCTGCTCTTTCCAGGGTCTGGCAGGAGCAGGCTCTGACCCCAGGCACTGCATCTTGCTCCTGGAGGAGTGTGTAAAATAAACCCACACACACAGGTGATCTTTGCCTGGGATTTCAGCTTTTTAATCAGAAACTAAGTTTAACGAGTGAAGCTAAAATTATATAAGTCCCTGCTTTCTTTTTCTATTCCTTCCCAAACTATCTGTTCAGATCCCACCTGCTGCTGTTGTTGCTGGTCCGGGGACCCCACTTTGAGAACCACAGATGTAGTTAGTGTTCCCCGCATGAAGCAGCTCCAGACTGATCTGAAGTTTAGCTGGGGCTCTTTGGGCTCCAGGGTAAGGGGGGGGGTTTGGGTAAAAAGATCACTGTGGTCAAGGTCAGCCTGCACTGAAATGCGTTTGAAGCTGCTATCTAATACCTCTTTCCTTTTCCAAAGCCTGATTCCCCCTCCCAGGAGCGGGATGCTGGTGATTGGCAGGTCCCCGGAGTACACCCCCAAACCTGCTGATGTCCATCCCATCTGTCAGAGCATATGCTCTGACACACACAGGCCTCCCACCAGGGGCTCATTATTTACAAATCACTAAGCCAGCAGCCGAAAATGTCTCCTCTTGGCCTCCGCTCTGTCTCTGCAGCCAGCGCAGGTCTGACAGGTGCCACCAGCACCCCGGAGGTCCTTCTCCTCCACCTCCAAGCCAGTACCTGTGAGTGCTCACAGAGATGTCTGCGCAGAAAGGCTCTGCTGGTCTCAGTCAACTCCTAGGAAGATTTGCACTTATACTCGTTTTTGTGGTAATTGTTCGTTACAGTGAGGACTGCACCCTGTGCAAGCTCAGTGTTCTCTTTTAGTGTCAAACGTTGAACCGAGATGTCTTCAAATCGAGCCCAGTTTGCAAGTGCCCTCTGAGTACATGTGGATATGCACGGTACCCCATTTGCACTTATACTCGTTTTTGTGGTAATTGTTCGTTACAGTGAGGACTGCACCCTGTGCAAGCTCAGTGTTCTCTTTTAGTGTCAAACGTTGAACCGAGATGTCTTCAAATCGAGCCCAGTCTGCAAGTGCCCTCTGAGTACGTGTGGATATGCACGGCACCCCCTGGGATCTGTGACCTGAGAAGCCCAGGGCTCTGCACGCTTCCTGGTCCAGAGGGCGTTTGGGAGCATGGCTGGAGAATGCTGCTGTGCACGCAGCAGCTGTGTTTGGGGCACACCGTGGCCATCTTTTCTCACCTTTGCTTTGATTGGTTTGCTGGAGTTAGGGCACATGCACACTATTATTGTTAGCACACTATTATTATTTGAAGAGGCAGGAAAAGAATTGAACAAGAGGGAAGGACACAGTTTCTTTTTCTGTTTAATATTCGAGCAAGACTGTTCTGATTTGTCTGAGAAAGAGCACGGACCATTTGTAAGCCGGCCTGTGTGACTTAGGGCCTGTACACACACACGCGCGCACACACACGCACACGCACACACGGGCAAGAGAACTCAGAGCTATTGAAAACTCCAATATCTTACTTTATACCGAACTTACTCTGAAATCTTTCAGGCTCAGTGCCTTTCTGACAATTACTTTCCTCTGCATGAGCAGAGAAAATAGACTGGGCTTTGCTCAATAGTTTTATCCTTGAAGGAGATGCAGATTCTTGCAGCGAGCGTCACCTGCTGGCTTTTCAGTTTGTCTGAATCCAGCGCTGTCCCTGAGCTTGGAGCTGTTGCAAGCCTGCCTCTGTCTGGCTCCTGATCAGGGTAGGGAAGTTGTGTGAAGGCAGTTTCTGTAGACGGGTGTCTGTCTTAAAGAGAACTCTCATGCTGACCTGAATACACAGCAGCCCCCGGGAAGGGGGGGCGGAGGGGAGGGGACAGAGGGCAAAAAGTCAGGAGCAGCCTTCCTGGGAGAACAAGCTTCTCTTCCACTAAAAACAGTATCTAGGGACTTCCCTGGTGGTCCAGTTGTTAAGACTCCACGCTTCCACTGCACGGGACACAGGTTTGATCCCTCCTTAGGGCAGTAAGATCCTGCATGTTGCACAGAGTGGCCAAATAAATAAATAAAATATCTTAAAAAAAAAAACTATATCTGGATTCTAATAAGACTTCTTCAGTGTATGTAGACGTGTCCAAACTGGAGGATCTCACCTGCAGCCTGGGGAAAAGGAAACTGGATACATACAGACTGTTAATGTGATGCAAATAATTAAGGACCAAGGTCATGTTCCCTGGGAGCAGCATGGAGTGTCTCAGAGACCTGGTGGCCCCTATTTCCTGCTTTGGCTCTGGGTCTGGCTGGGGAGTGAAGAAAGCTGCATCCCCAGGGCTGAGAAGCTGGCATCTTTCACCATGGGAGGAACACTGGCACAAGAAGGCCTGTTCCGAGGTAAAAGGGCAACGTGTGAGTACAGTGGCCCCAGCCCAGAATGTGGGTGAGTGAGCATGGTGCTTGTCTCCCAGGCACCCAAACAAACAAAGGCAGTAGGACGATGCGGAGGCCACACCAGGGCAAGTTTCTCCGTGTGTTCCCATCAGAGAGAGGTTCAGGGCTGACAACCGGTTCTGCCAGAGCTGCAATCCCAGGGTCCCAGCAGCTGCCAGCCTGCAGGATGACTGCACAGGGGCCAGCAGGGCCAGGAGCTTTCACATTTGCTCCGCATTTCACCCAGTTCTTGACACAATCGTCAGAAAGACCCAGGGCCTTTGTTTTTCTCTTTCTGACTTACTTCTCTCTGTATGACAGACTCTAGGTCCACCCACCTCACTACAAATAACTCAATATCATTTCTTTTTATGGCTGAGTAATATTCTATTGTATATATGTGCCACATCTTCTTTATCCATTCATCTGTCGATGGACACTTAGGTTGTTTCCATGTCCTGGCTACTGTAAATAGAGCTGTAATGAACATTTTGGTACATGACTCTTTTTGAATTATGGTTTTCTCAGCAGGTCTGACAGGTGCCACCAGCACCCCGGAGGTCCTTCTCCTCCACCTCCAAGCCAGTACCTGTGAGTGCTCACAGAGATGTCTGCGCAGAAAGGCTCTGCTGGTCTCAGTCAACTCCTAGGAAGATTTGCACTTATACTCGTTTTTGTGGTAATTGTTCGTTACAGTGAGGACTGCACCCTGTGCAAGCTCAGTGTTCTCTTTTAGTGTCAAACGTTGAACCGAGATGTCTTCAAATCGAGCCCAGTTTGCAAGTGCCCTCTGAGTACATGTGGATATGCACGGTACCCCCTGGGATCTGTGACCTGAGAAGCCCAGGGCTCTGCACGCTTCCTGGTCCAGAGGGCGTTTGGGAGCATGGCTGGAGAATGCTGCTGTGCACGCAGCAGCTGTGTTTGGGGCACACCGTGGCCATCTTTTCTCACCTTTGCTTTGATTGGTTTGCTGGAGTTAGGGCACATGCACACTATTATTGTTAGCACACTATTATTATTTGAAGAGGCAGGAAAAGAATTGAACAAGAGGGAAGGACACAGTTTCTTTTTCTGTTTAATATTCGAGCAAGACTGTTCTGATTTGTCTGAGAAAGAGCACGGACCATTTGTAAGCCGGCCTGTGTGACTTAGGGCCTGTACACACACGCGCGCGCGCACACACACACGCACACGCACACGCACACACGGGCAAGAGAACTCAGAGCTATTGAAAACTCCAATATCTTACTTTATACCAAACTTACTCTGAAATCTTTCAGGCTCAGTGCCTTTCTGACAATTACTTTCCTCTGCATGAGCAGAGAAAATAGACTGGGCTTTGCTCAATAGTTTTATCCTTGAAGGAGATGCAGATTCTTGCAGCGAGCGTCACCTGCTGGCTTTTCAGTTTGTCTGAATCCAGCGCTGTCCCTGAGCTTGGAGCTGTTGCAAGCCTGCCTCTGTCTGGCTCCTGATCAGGGTAGGGAAGTTGTGTGAAGGCAGTTTCTGTAGACGGGTGTCTGTCTTAAAGAGAACTCTCATGCTGACCTGAATACACAGCAGCCCCCGGGAAGGGGGGGCGGAGGGGAGGGGACAGAGGGCAAAAAGTCAGGAGCAGCCTTCCTGGGAGAACAAGCTTCTCTTCCACTAAAAACAGTATCTAGGGACTTCCCTGGTGGTCCAGTTGTTAAGACTCCACGCTTCCACTGCACGGGACACAGGTTTGATCCCTCCTTAGGGCAGTAAGATCCTGCATGTTGCACAGAGTGGCCAAATAAATAAATAAAATATCTTAAAAAAAAAAACTATATCTGGATTCTAATAAGACTTCTTCAGTGTATGTAGACGTGTCCAAACTGGAGGATCTCACCTGCAGCCTGGGGAAAAGGAAACTGGATACATACAGACTGTTAATGTGATGCAAATAATTAAGGACCAAGGTCATGTTCCCTGGGAGCAGCATGGAGTGTCTCAGAGACCTGGTGGCCCCTATTTCCTGCTTTGGCTCTGGGTCTGGCTGGGGAGTGAAGAAAGCTGCATCCCCAGGGCTGAGAAGCTGGCATCTTTCACCATGGGAGGAACACTGGCACAAGAAGGCCTGTTCCGAGGTAAAAGGGCAACGTGTGAGTACAGTGGCCCCAGCCCAGAATGTGGGTGAGTGAGCATGGTGCTTGTCTCCCAGGCACCCAAACAAACAAAGGCAGTAGGACGATGCGGAGGCCACACCAGGGCAAGTTTCTCCGTGTGTTCCCATCAGAGAGAGGTTCAGGGCTGACAACCGGTTCTGCCAGAGCTGCAATCCCAGGGTCCCAGCAGCTGCCAGCCTGCAGGATGACTGCACAGGGGCCAGCAGGGCCAGGAGCTTTCACATTTGCTCCGCATTTCACCCAGTTCTTGACACAATCGTCAGAAAGACCCAGGGCCTTTGTTTTTCTCTTTCTGACTTACTTCTCTCTGTATGACAGACTCTAGGTCCACCCACCTCACTACAAATAACTCAATATCATTTCTTTTTATGGCTGAGTAATATTCTATTGTATATATGTGCCACATCTTCTTTATCCATTCATCTGTCGATGGACACTTAGGTTGTTTCCATGTCCTGGCTACTGTAAATAGAGCTGTAATGAACATTTTGGTACATGACTCTTTTTGAATTATGGTTTTCTCAGGGTATATGCCCAGTAGTGGGATTGCTGGGTCGTATGGTAGTTCTATTTGTAGTTTTTTAAGGAACCTCCATACTGTTCTCCATAGTGGCTGTATCAATTTACATTCCCATCAACAGTGCAAGAGTGTTCCCTTTTCTCCACACCCTCTCCAGAATTTATTGTTTCTAGATTTTTTGATGATGGCCATTCTGACCGGTGTGAGATGATATCTCATTGTAGTTTTGATTTGCATTTCTCTAATGATTAATGTAAGTCAGAAGGAGAAAAACAAATACCGTATGCTAACACATATATATGGAATCTAAGGAAAAAAAAAAAGGTCATGAAGTACCTAGGGGTAAAACAGGAATAAAGACACAGACCTACTAGGGCACGGACTTGAGGACATGGGGAGGGGGAAGGGTAAGCTGGGACAAAGTGAGAGAATGACATGGACATATATACATTACCAAACGTAAAATAGATAGCTAGTGGGAAGCAGCCACATAGCACAGGGAGATCAGCTCGGTGCTTTGTGACCATCTAGAGGGGTGGGATAAGGAGGGAGGGAGACGCAAGAAGGAAGAGATATGGGAACATATGTATATGTATAACTGATTCACTTTGTTGTAAAACAGAAACTAACACACCATTGTAAAGCAATTATACTCCAATAAAATTGTTAAAAAAAAAAAAAAAAGACAGACCCAGGGCCTCTGGAGGGCAAGCCAAGCTCCTAGGGCTATTGAAGGGCCAAGAGGAGGAGAGAGGGGCACCAGCCAGGATGAGGGGCCTGGAGCTGCAGTTTTGAGATGTCTGGGCACCATCCACTTGGAAACATTGTCATTGTCATCGGATCCAGAAACTGTATTTGCTGCTTTTTTTACAAAGTCTTCCTGGACACAGTCTCACTTAATATCCTAGTGGTAAGGGAGCCAACGTGGCCCCATTTTACAGATGAGGAAACTGAAGCTCAGAGAGGCCTATAAGCAGTAGGTCAGGCCTTTTGGTGTTGGTGGGGGGGGTGCCAGACCCTCTCACTAGGGATCTGTGTGCATCCATATCCTTCCTTTATTTCCAGGCTTTTTTTGTCTGCAAACACAACACTATTTTAATCTGGAAGAATTTAATTATCCATTCCCCCTCCCATCACATTCTTATCACACGCCCCAGGCAAAGAAGATTTGGCCAGGGTTTGCCATCATCATTTGGGAAGATCAGCAGAGTCGTGATTACTACCCCATTCCCCACCCCATGCTAGCAGGGTGGGTGTGGAGGCTGAGGACAGCTGCACAAAGGGATTGGAAAGAATGGGGCACTTCCACCCACCACACCCTAGGTAGGGGGGGCTGCTGCGTGTGTGCAGTCACCTCCCTTCCCCAGTCAACAGGAATCCGTACAAATAGATTTAAAAGGCAGGACACATTGCCCCCTTGGCCAGAGTGGATGACAGGAGGCAGAGGAGCCTAGTGGAGCAAAACAGACAACGGAGGAAAGTGTCCAGTGAAAGAAGGCCATTCTAGGAGGCGCATGCCCCCAGCAGTGACCCGGTGGCAGCACTTGAGCCTACGACTGGAGTGGGGTGGGAGGCAGGGCTGAGGTCTGCAGGTGCGCCGCGGTCCCCACAGTCCTCCACCCTGGTCAACAGGTGGGTAGGACTGTCCCTGCGCTTATCCCGTCTCCCATGTAAGCAGCACAGAATGCGGTCCAACTTCCCCAAAAGAGTGTTCCTCGAAAAAGCATCTCCAGGGCAACCGGCCATCTAAAGTAGTTGTGCCTCACAAACACTCCGCCGCCCCCCCACACATATACACATCACACACTCAGACACACACCACACATACATACCTCACATATACATAAACACAGATACAGACACAAAACACACACACACACACACACACACACACACACACACACACACACACACACACACTTACTTAATAAGAAGACATTCAACTGTGAGTTTCTGCTGCCACCCAGAGGTTCAGCTGTGGAAGAAGCAGATCAAAGAAAGAAACCACCTTAAGATCTTCAAATATGATCAATCTCTACATCCAACAGCAACTGCTTATTTTTCCAAAGCAAGGGCCAGAGAGGTTCCAATTAGGGAAGAGATACGTGTGTTATTTGATAAGGAATCTGCAACCTTGATTTAGTAGAACCTACTTCGCACACTTTTGAGCTCTGAAAATCATATGCATCTGTGTGTATTTGTTTATGGGTGTGAGAATGTGCATACGTGTGCATGTGAAAGAGACCTGTGTGTTGTGTGTATGCATGTGTGTACACACATATATGTGTGTGAACGTGTGTGTGTGTGTGTCGTTCCTGAGAAGACATTCCTGTAGTAAGAATACAAGACAGAGGAGATGGCCAAAAGTCACGGAAGTTTGGGAGAAGGGTGCAGGGAGAAAAACGGACAACCTGAAGCTGTAAATTCAGGATGAGGTAGAACCCTCTGAGAGCTCATGAAATAACCTGGCTCAGCCTTCCAGATCAATAAGTTTGGAAACCCTTACCAATTCGTGTGAATAAAGCTGTCTGGGAAGCAGATTCTTTTAAATATTCTCTGGGTGATCCTATTGTCCAGCCAAGGTGGAGGACAATGGTCAGCATCAGGGGGCAGAACCTTTCTTTCTGGAAAGGGCCAGACACCTATCTTCAGCTTTGAGAGCTATGCTGTCTCTGTTGCAACAATTCAGCCCTGACTTTGTAGCCTAGAGGAAGCCACAGACAATCCATAAGAAATGACCATGATCCATATAAGTTCCAACAAAACTTTATTTAAGGACACTGAAATCTGACTTTCATGTATTTTTCATTTGTCATGAAATATTCTTTCTCTTTTAATATATTTTTCATTCATTTAAAAAATCAAAAAAATTATTCTTAGCTCACAGGCCATGCTCAAACAGGCTGCAGTGGATTTGGCCCACGGGCTGCAATTTGCCAACCTCTGATTTCTGTCACTGACTCAGCACAAAGCTCTATGTCTCCTGTAAATTTACACTGGATTTTTCACTACTACAGTGTATCAGTGCCCTGTAATGTTATAAACAAGGTTATTGGTATTTTATTATTGATATTTTTATGTATACACCAGATCCATTCTCATTCTTGATGGTATATCTAATAGGCAACTATTTCTTTTTCCACCAAGGGGAATAGTGAAGCTAAGTTGCAATTTAAGCTCCTAGATGACTTCATCCATAATTGGAAGCCATAGACCATCCAGACAACAGCATCCTTTAATCTAAGGCTCAGAAAAGGGATTAGAGTGACAATTTGGAGATGGGTTACTTGTGATCTTTCCCTTTCTTTTCTAGTCTAGGATTGTTGCTTTGAAGACTTAGAGATCAAGAACGTTGTAGAGACATATTTTGCTGCTGTATGCCTCCTAAATGAAGTCTGCAGGTAATGGTAATGTGAGCATAATGTTTAGAAGTATTTATACATGGTTAATGTGTCAGTCTGTCAGGGGTGAAGATGTGAATGCTTGCTTGAGTTTGGACTTTGAGAACAATGTACTTTGAGTTTTTTCTCTAGGTACTATTAGACTTTTCTGTTTTGAGGATTTTAGTCAACTTTTAACAATGTTGAACAATGTTAAACAATCATTTAACAATGATAGTTAACTGTACCTTTCATTCAACCAACACAAAAATGTGGACATAAACAGATAGGTTTCTGAAACATAATTTTCTTCATTTAACTCTGATCAATTTTTTTTTTTTTCAAATTAGAAGAACCTTTTTCGGACTTTTGCTTAAAATATTACTTTTCTTGGTCAATTTGTATGTCTTCATTAATTTTCACTGTACCTCAGTATGAATACATGTGACAAGGGGTAATGGTTCCATTTTCAGACAGAGTAAGAGAAGTTTGAGGGGCTACCAAATAGCCTTATGAGTCTGGTTACTTTTTTACCAGATGATCCCAGAGTCCCTTCCATCACTAATATTTTAAAATTTCACAATTTTCTGAATGCGCTACTGAATTCTTCCATAAAGAAGATGGATTGAAACTTTGTTCCTTAAATTTACATCATTGTAATTATGAGATATATTTCCCTTCATATAACTTTTTCTTTAATAGTGCTAATTATAGCAACACTCTTTGATATCATTTCAATCTAGATTAGAAAGGATATTAGTGATGTTGCAACAATCCAGTCCTTAAGACATGTCTCCATCTTTGAAGTCTCCATGTCTTTTCCCAAGAGTCAGATCTTTGCTGGCCTCTTGTTATAAACTGAACTGTGCCCCTCACCACCCTGCCCCTGCCTCACCTAATTCATACATTGAAGCCCTAACCCCCAATGTGACTGTATTTGGAGATAGAGCCTTTAAGGAGGTAATGAACTTTAAATGAGGTCATAAGAGTGGAGCTCTAATCTGATAGGACTGGGGTCCTTGTGAGAAGAGACACCAGCGATCTCTCTCTCTCCATGTGCACAGATAAGAGGCCATGTGTGGGCACAGCGAGAAGGCAGTGGTTTGCAAGCCAAAGAGAGAGACATCACTAGAAACCAACCCTACCCATGCCTTGATCTCAGACTTTCCAGTCTACAAAACTTGGAGAAATTAAATTTCTGTTGCTTAAGCACCCACACCCCACCCCAGCCTGTGGTATTGTGTATGGAAGCCCTAGCATATATCCAAACTCTTCTCCATTTGGTGTCTGATTTTGACTCTGAAAAAAATCACTTCCTTTAAGAGCTCAATCCTAAGCAAAGCCCTTATACATGCCCTCTGTCTCCTTGGGAAAATTTGTCAGCTTTCCACAAAAGTGGTCTCATCTGCTACAGCTATTGTCCACCTCCAGGCCCCTTGCCACCCTCCACAGGGCAGGGGATCACACTTCCATGCACATCAGAATGACTTGAGATGTTCTGCTAAAAAGACAGATTCCTGAGGAAGTCTGTGTGCAGTTCTAGCTGGGACTCTGGCCTCTGAATGTGACCAAGAATCCCAGGGATTTCTAGAAGCTTCTCAGGATTCTACACAGTGTGGTGCCTGGGGCTCATGGGACTGCTGATGCCTCCACTCAGGTGGTTTACAACCCAAGAAGTACATAAAAATCATGTGGGAGAACTTTAAAAAAATGACAGGCTCAGTCCCCACCCTCAGAAATCCTGATTCTGGAAACCTGGCAGGACACAGTCACGGAATCTGTGGTTGTATGAGGTCCCTGGGTGACTTGAATACATCATTAGATGTGAGTGCCCTGCACCCTACCTGGGTAGTTCTCAACCCTGGTTGTACTTTAGTAATTTGCAGGGATATCTCAAAATCACTGGTTCCTGATGTTACTGGGTGCATAATGGCCCCCAAAGATGTCCATATCCTAATTCTTGGAACCTGACCAACTTAATTTCCATAGTCTATAAAAACTTTCCTCCTATATATCTCTGATCCTTCCCCAGCCTTTATCCTGTTATTGTTACAGATTACATCTTTACACAATGTGTGTCCATCAACTTAGATTTATAATTATTGCCTTATGCAGTGTTCTTGTAAATTAGATAGGAAAAAAGAAGTTGAAAACAATAAGTACATTTTTGTTGTCTTTTATTTTTACCTATGTAGTTACCTTTATCAGTGCTGTTTATTTCTTAGTGTAGATCTCTTAGTGTAGATTTGTCCAGGGTTCTTACATTTCAACTTGATGCACTCCCTTTGGTATCTCTTATAGAGAGGATTTGTTAGTGAAAGATTCTTTCAGGTTATTTCTTATCTCAGCATGCCTTAATTTCTCCTTCATTTTGGAGGGTAGTTTTGCTGAATATAGAATTCTTCCCCGACAGTTCATTTTTTCTTTCAGCAATTTGAATGTCATTCCACTGCCTTCTGACCTCCATTGTATCAGATGATAAGTCAGCATGTAATGTCATTGAGGGTCCTTTATACATGATTAGTAGCTTCTTTCAAGATTCCCTCTTTGCTTTTGTCTTTTGTTAGGTTTGATTATGATGCATTCTTGGTGTGGATCCTTTTGAGTTTATTCTACTTAGAGTCATTGATGTCAGCTTGGTCATTTGACTTGGGATGTTAGCATTCATGACAGAGAAGAGGCCTGAAGAGTGGTTGCACAATTGGGCTCTCACACCTGGGATAAGCTCCTGGTCCAGGAATTGGATGTCAGACACATGGTACAGAGCTACCCCAGCCAATTCACCCAGTCAAGCCCAGCCTATGTTTGTTTTCTTCATTCAATACACAAATGCTTGAGATATCTATAATTTTGTATGCTACTGAAATGTTGTGGTTGTTTGTCATGCAGCATTATTGTGGTAATAGCTAGCTGATAACTGCCAATTGAAGATCAGCAAAATAACAAGTAAACTCTGAAATGATATTATAAGTCATTGCACAAACAGGTATTAGTCCGCTTTTGCTGTGGCAACAAACAACTCCCTTTCTCAGTGATTTAAAATAGGCAGCATTTCTTTACTTCTCACTCCTGGGTTTGCAGATAGTCTCTGCCAGTTCTACTACAGGCTGCAGGCATTCAGAGATCTGATCCTTGTGCATTTTCAGACTGAAGGAAGAATGACTATCTGAGACAGACAGCAGGAGCACATAGAGTGAGACAAAACAAGCGTGTTTATGTCTTCACTCAGACAGGCAAATCCACCTCCACTCACAATCCAATAAGCCAAAGCTAGTCATTCAGTCCATCATTCAGGGTACAAGAATGTCCATCTTCCAGGAGCAGATTGGAGCTGTGACAAAGGGAATAAATATTTTCTGAGCAACAGTACAATCTCCCACCAAAAGTCATATAACTATTTAGCTTGCAACTTTTCATGAACAGTTTGATTATCATAAATGAAACATTATTATGCACATTATTTTAAAATAATGATATTAATATCTAACACAGTTTTCTAGGACCTTCACTAAAGTCCATCTAGTCTCAGGAATTCTCTCTAGGGTGAAATGCACATAGAAGAAAAGGAATGAGTGAAAGCCTTGGTCACACAGTAAAAAGAGCTGGGAATAAATGGAATGAATCATTATCCTTTTCTATATCCTTTGTTCATCTGGATAAACAAGTTTGCTTTCTGATGTATAACAGGGACGTGTGGTCAGGGAAAATTGTCATATAGTCCCTGAAAGCTGCTGTCATCTTATTGTGTCTCTAGTGACCTCTTTTGCTAGAAGAATGACATCAGCTCTGCTGTTTCAGAGAGACTTGCTCTGGGTAGGTCCTGATGCAACCTAGCAGCCTCCTTCTCTTTGTGGCAAGAACAGCTGCTGCACAGGGGTCAACAGCCCAGCAGCCTCAACTGTCATGTGCCTGGTGCCAGGGACCCTGTGGGAAAGGCAGGGCTGAGGGGCAGGGGAAGAAAAACTATTTAGGGGGTAGGATAGAATCCAGAAGGGTGATGATTAATATGACCCTCTTAACATGAAACCATGTTTATACTTCCCACAAATGTGACTCAGTGTTTCATCCAGCATAGCTCTTTGCTGTGGTGTTGCCTCTATTTTGGGTTTAGCATTTTCCTAGCAGTAGTTAAAAGAAAATTCCCCTGTTTTTATTTAGCATTCTAATCAGATTGCAATGATATTGAAAGCCTGTGTTAACTACAGAATATAACTTTTAAACAGTGTCCTAAATCAGAATGCACAGCTTATTTTCCTGTTATATGAGTATGTTCTTATTCATGAACAAAATCATTTGAGAAAGCAGTCTAAATTCCTCCTTCCATTTCTAGGCCTGCCACTGTAGCACCCTTGTTTTAATTGTCTAAACATTGTGTCTAAACATAACTTTGTGATTTACAAGATTGATGAACATGGACCTTAGCCTCAGAAACTACTGTTATCTCCCAAAGTATTTTAAGACTCTCTTGCATCACTGTTTTAAGACAGAGACCTTCAAATGAAACATGTGAAATTACATGTGTTTTCATCATTATGATAACTAATTTGTCAATGTATTTATTAAGAATGAAGTGTCCTTAACATAGTTATATGTATATGTGACTTCTTTATGAAAGAGCTTCCTCTGTGGTGCTTTTGGTAAAGTGGGTATTTTGACTTGGAAACCGGTATGGACAACATATCAGTGCACATGTATCTTGTGAATTTGAAGGAAATACGAAAGGTCTTTAGATTGATTAAATATTCATCTATTTCTTTTATTTGATTATGGTAAAAACACTTAATATAAGATCTACTCATTTAATAGATGTTTAAGGGCACGGTACAGTATGGTTAACCACAGGCATAGTGTTATACAGTGGATCGCTAGGGCTCATTCATCTTGTCTGACAGAAATTTTATATCCATCAAACAGCAGCTCCCCATTCCCCCTCCTCCAGCCCCTGGCAACCAGTATGCCACTCTCTGCTTCTCATGTAAGTGGATTCATAAAGTACTTGTCCTGTGATTGGCTTATTTCACTTAGCACAATGTCCTCTCGGTTCATTCATGTTGTCATATGTGGTAGGATTAATTTCTTTTAAAAGCTGAATAATATTTCATTGTTTTTATCTCCATCTCTCTCTCATTTTTTTATCCACAGTCAAATATGGAAACAGCTTAAATGTCTATCAATAGATAAATCTATAAAAATTTGTCATGCAGCATTATTGTGGTAATAGCTAGCTGATAACTGCCAATTGAAGATCAGCAAAATAACAAGTAAACTCTGAAATGATATTATAAGTCATTGCACAAACAGGTATTAGTCCGCTTTTGCTGTGGCAACAAACAACTCCCTTTCTCAGTGATTTAAAATAGGCAGCATTTCTTTACTTCTCACTCCTGGGTTTGCAGATAGTCTCTGCCAGTTCTACTACAGGCTGCAGGCATTCAGAGATCTGATCCTTGTGCATTTTCAGACTGAAGGAAGAATGACTATCTGAGACAGACAGCAGGAGCACATAGAGTGAGACAAAACAAGCGTGTTTATGTCTTCACTCAGACAGGCAAATCCACCTCCACTCACAATCCAATAAGCCAAAGCTAGTCATTCAGTCCATCATTCAGGGTACAAGAATGTCCATCTTCCAGGAGCAGATTGGAGCTGTGACAAAGGGAATAAATATTTTCTGAGCAACAGTACAATCTCCCACCAAAAGTCATATAACTATTTAGCTTGCAACTTTTCATGAACAGTTTGATTATCATAAATGAAACATTATTATGCACATTATTTTAAAATAATGATATTAATATCTAACACAGTTTTCTAGGACCTTCACTAAAGTCCATCTAGTCTCAGGAATTCTCTCTAGGGTGAAATGCACATAGAAGAAAAGGAATGAGTGAAAGCCTTGGTCACACAGTAAAAAGAGCTGGGAATAAATGGAATGAATCATTATCCTTTTCTATATCCTTTGTTCATCTGGATAAACAAGTTTGCTTTCTGATGTATAACAGGGACGTGTGGTCAGGGAAAATTGTCATATAGTCCCTGAAAGCTGCTGTCATCTTATTGTGTCTCTAGTGACCTCTTTTGCTAGAAGAATGACATCAGCTCTGCTGTTTCAGAGAGACTTGCTCTGGGTAGGTCCTGATGCAACCTAGCAGCCTCCTTCTCTTTGTGGCAAGAACAGCTGCTGCACAGGGGTCAACAGCCCAGCAGCCTCAACTGTCATGTGCCTGGTGCCAGGGACCCTGTGGGAAAGGCAGGGCTGAGGGGCAGGGGAAGAAAAACTATTTAGGGGGTAGGATAGAATCCAGAAGGGTGATGATTAATATGACCCTCTTAACATGAAACCATGTTTATACTTCCCACAAATGTGACTCAGTGTTTCATCCAGCATAGCTCTTTGCTGTGGTGTTGCCTCTATTTTGGGTTTAGCATTTTCCTAGCAGTAGTTAAAAGAAAATTCCCCTGTTTTTATTTAGCATTCTAATCAGATTGCAATGATATTGAAAGCCTGTGTTAACTACAGAATATAACTTTTAAACAGTGTCCTAAATCAGAATGCACAGCTTATTTTCCTGTTATATGAGTATGTTCTTATTCATGAACAAAATCATTTGAGAAAGCAGTCTAAATTCCTCCTTCCATTTCTAGGCCTGCCACTGTAGCACCCTTGTTTTAATTGTCTAAACATTGTGTCTAAACATAACTTTGTGATTTACAAGATTGATGAACATGGACCTTAGCCTCAGAAACTACTGTTATCTCCCAAAGTATTTTAAGACTCTCTTGCATCACTGTTTTAAGACAGAGACCTTCAAATGAAACATGTGAAATTACATGTGTTTTCATCATTATGATAACTAATTTGTCAATGTATTTATTAAGAATGAAGTGTCCTTAACATAGTTATATGTATATGTGACTTCTTTATGAAAGAGCTTCCTCTGTGGTGCTTTTGGTAAAGTGGGTATTTTGACTTGGAAACCGGTATGGACAACATATCAGTGCACATGTATCTTGTGAATTTGAAGGAAATACGAAAGGTCTTTAGATTGATTAAATATTCATCTATTTCTTTTATTTGATTATGGTAAAAACACTTAATATAAGATCTACTCATTTAATAGATGTTTAAGGGCACGGTACAGTATGGTTAACCACAGGCATAGTGTTATACAGTGGATCGCTAGGGCTCATTCATCTTGCCTGACTGAAATTTTATATCCATCAAGCTCCCCATTCCCCCTCCTCCAGCCCCTGGCAACCAGTATGCCACTCTCTGCTTCTCATGTAAGTGGATTCATAAAGTACTTGTCCTGTGATTGGCTTATTTCACTTAGCACAATGTCCTCTCGGTTCATTCATGTTGTCATATGTGGTAGGATTAATTTCTTTTAAAAGCTGAATAATATTTCATTGTTTTTATCTCCATCTCTCTCTCATTTTTTTATCCACAGTCAAATATGGAAACAGCTTAAATGTCTATCAATAGATAAATCTATAAAAAACATATTCATCTATTTATGTAGAAAATTTCCGTGGAACACCGCATGGTGCTATTGCTTTTAGTAGAAATGAAAAACAAGAACCACACCTATCAGAATCCCCAAATTCCAAATAACTGTGATCTCAGAAGCCTGGCCTTCCTTCTAGCTTGCTTTTATTCTCTTAAGTGCCTCTGCAGCCGTGTCCTAGTCTTGGCTGTTAATGGCATGACTCACCCAGTGAACGCACCTGCTCCTTCTGGATTTGAGTCAGGAAACATTGGACACTCTTATTGGGATCTATATTTATAGGAAATGAAAACTGTCAAAGCAGAGCTGTTGATTAGCAACATAACATGAATCTCCAAGAAAACAAATTTAAAAGCAGTGTTCTTCAGTCCTCTCCTTCTCTGGAAGTCTTAACAGCTTCATTCTCTGTCAACACAACAAACATCTCCATGACATAGAGTAGTGCTGATGGCATGATGCTCAATATTGTTATTGTTATATTAACTATTTTAACTAGTTAATATGTGTCTATCTCTCTTCAGCCACAGACCTATTACAGAGAATTATGTTTGACAATAGAGACACCAATAGAATGCCCATGATTTTCTTCTTCTCTTCTCTTTTCAGGCTCTGTGACTTTTTACATACTTAAGACCTCAGCAACCATTTCATAATCCAAATTGCTTACTAAATATAACCATTCAGTTTAGCACAAACACAAAAGTCCAAAACTTAACTTGTCATTTCTTTAAACTTGCTTCTTTCTCTGTAGTCTCTCCTTTGGCTATACCAGAACTATCCACTTCAGCTAGACTTTTTGTTATCACCTCTTCTTTTTCCACATTCTCACTAGTTGACTCTTTCATCCAGGTCACCTGCTGAAGCCTTTGGAACTGCTCCCCAAACAGCTCTGTGTAGCAGAACCTGTCTTCGCACTGCCCAAATCTTTTGGGCTTCATTATTCAGAAAGATCCACTAATCTGTGACTGCCAGCACCTGTCTGTATGAGGCTGCAAGGATTCTCCAAAGCCGAGCCAAAGGCTCTTCTGCAATTCAAATGGTAGCCCAGGCTCCACCACACTCTCCAGTAGCCGCGGCCCAAGACTATGTAAATACCCCAGCTCCCTCACTTCAAGATGTCTGTTCCTTATCATTTCCAGGTTCCCTGCAGAATTCACTACAGTTGCTCATGTGGGTAACTGGCTTTACCATACGCCTCTTCTCCAGCTGCCTTCCTTCCCTTTTCTTCAACATGTTTCACCCCTGACCTATATTCTCTGCACTCCCAGGGGCATGTCTGCCTTCCTTTAGCCTCATGAAATGCTAGGGACTCTATGCTGCATCTAAACATTCACATTTTCAGGAAGTCTTACCTATAACTCAACGTTGAGTTTCTCACTCCTTCACCTGTACTCTCACCACATTTTCTGTATACCTCTATAAAGGGATCTTCGTTGAAGCGTGCGGGATTTTTTGTTGCAGTCCACGGGCTCTTAATTGCAATGGACAGGTTTCTCTCTAGTTGTGGCGTGTGGGTTTTCTCTTCTCTAGTGGTGGTGCACAGGCTCCAGGACACATGGGCTCTGTAGTTGTGGTGCATGGGTTACACAGCGCCTGGGCTCTGTAGTCTGTGGCACGCAGGCTCTCTAGCTGAGGCGTGCGAGCTCAGTAGTTGTGGCGTGCAGACTTAGTTGCCCCACAGCATGTGGGATCTCAGTTCCCTGACTGGGGATCGAACCCATGTCCCCTGCATTGTAAGGCAGATTCTTTACCACTGGACCACCAGTGAAGCCCTACTTTTATGTTCTTCTGTACCACCTAATCTGCTGTTAATTCCCTCTCGTGTATTTTTTATTTCAGTTATTGTATTGTTCATCTCTGACTGGTTCTTTTTTATATTTTCTAGTTTTCTGTTAATATTCTCACCGTGTTCATCTATTCTCTTCCCAGTTCAGTTAACATTCCTCTTACTATTGCTTTGAACTCTCTATCAGGCAAATTATCTCTATTTCATTAGAGATTTTTTTCAGGGTCATTTTCTTTTTCTTTCATTTGAAACATATTCTCACCTATCCTCTCATTTTGTTTAACTTTCTCTGTCTTTATGAAATTGGGTGAAGCAGTTACCTATACCAGTCTTGAATGTATGTCCTTGTGTGAGAGCATCCTTATGCAGTGTGCATATGCCCAGTGTCTTTGGTGGGATAGCTGAATCTGAAGTGAGCACAGGCTGTGTCTTCCCCTGAGTATTGCTGTCAGCTACCACCTTGATGGCAGGTAGGGCTGGAGTGGAGTTGGAGGGGCTAGAGCAAGAACCAGTTTCTTCCTGGGGCTTTCCCTATGCTCAATGACTGTCACTGCCCTATTGGGGGAAGCGCTCAATGAGCTGAAGCAGAAGCCCTTAGGGAGTTGGATTTCTCCCATGTGTGTGATGGTAGTCTCTGCCTTTGTTGGAGTAGTGGCAGGGGTCTGAGGGCTTGGGGCTGCACTTCTGTGCTGGTTTTACTTACTACCCCCTTGTGCATGCCTTGGATAGGGCTGGGTGAGGGCTGGAACGGTTGGTGACACACTACTGAGCTGGACCTTCCCCCTCCCAACTGTGCACAGGGATGCTCCTGCTGGCAATGGCTACCTCATCCTTGGTCAGAGGCAGGGGCAGGGTCTATGTCAGCTCCATTCTCTCCAAGTGTGAGTACTCTCATTGATGATGACAGCCCCCACCCTAGTGGAGAGCAGCACTGGAGCAAAAGGGCTGGAGCAGGAGTCCACTGCAGGCCTGGGGGCATGCTGGGGCAGTCCTGGCAAGCCAGCCAGAGCCCCAGGCACCTTTCAATTTGTTACCTCCATGCTGTGACCAGGAGTAAGCAAGACTATGCACATGCCCTTCAAGTGTGGAGTCTCAGTTTTGTACCACCCTCCAGTAAGCCCCAATGGTTTTCAAACGGGCTAAGGGGGTTTGTCTTCTTGGTATTTGACCCCAGGGCTAAGGTGTCTAATATGTGGCTCGAACTCTTGCTCCCAGGGAGGACCTTGGAGCCTGTGATATCCCCCTCCTCTTCTGTGTCCCCCACTACGGGTGTGTGTCCCAATCATATTGCTTCTCCTCCCTTCCTACCAAACTCCATGTGGATCTTTCTTTACAGCCTTGGTTGTAGAAGACTTGTTTTGCTAGTTCCCAGGTCAATCTCAGTGAGAGTTGCTCTATATGTATTTGTAGTTTTGATGTGTTCTTAAAGAGAGGTGAGCCCAACATCCTGCTATTCTGCCATCTTGATCTCAACTTTTTTGAATGAATTAAAATATTGACAGCTAAACAAATTCATTCTAAAACAAATCTGCATCAGCCTCAGAGTTATCGGGAAATGCCTTGTGCACACAGTCCTGTGTAGCTCTGGGTGTTCAATTCTCCTTTTCATCAAGCTCTTCTCAGGCATAGCTGAGACCCCAGAACTTACCCCCAGATGAAGAATCTTCAGACTGCAGTGTGACATCTGCTTCAGCAGGTGGGAATCCTACAACCCCTCAGACCCCTGCCCCTACCCACCAAACCATGTTCTGTCCAGTACCTCCTCAATCCCGTCCCCCTCTCCCCCCATCCCCCCAAGCATGGGCCTTGCAGTCATTGCAACATGTGCTCCCCAATCTCAAGTCTTCTTAAACCAATTGTGCATTCAGACACATGGAGCAATTTAAAGACATTTCATTGTGTTTTTAATTTTAGAAAAATAGAAGATTTAGAGAGCTTTAAGTTTCCTTGTTTATGAGGACCTGAGGATTAGTAGGAAAAGACATGTGGTGGAAGTATCTTTAGAACATTCTTTCCTGAAGCCTCAGAGCCTTTCACTCCTGGAAGGCCCTCATGGAAATTTTCTTTATCAGCCTCACAGTGCCCCTCTTTCTCTTCAACACTGGGATTGACCAGCTGCTGGTAATGGACAAGAGGCTTCAAAAGTCTGGTTACATATGGTCAGTAAGACCTGACACAGTCAAAAATAAATAAATAAATCTTGAAAAAAAATAAAAGCAATCTGGAGGATAGAAAAATAGAAATCATTCACTCAGAACAGCAAAAAGAAAAATGAATTAAAAAATGAAAATAGTTTAAGTGACCTCTTGGACAACATCAAGGGTACCTAACATTGGCATTATAGGGTGTCCCAGAAGGAGACGAGAGAGAGAAAGGTGTAGAAAATGTATTTGATAAAATTATGGCTGAAGACTTCCAAAATTTTAAGAAGGAAACAGACATCAAGGTATAAGAAGCACAGAGAGTTCCAAACAAGATGAAACCAAAGAGACCCAAACAAAACATATCATAATTAAAACGGAAAAGTTTAAAGATAAGGAGAAACTTCTAAAGACAGGCTAGAAGGGAGTGACATAATATATTTAAAGTGCTGAAAGAAAAAACCTACAACATAGGATACTCTATTCAGCAAGGTTATTATTCACAATTGAAGGAGAGATAAAAAGATACTTAGACAAGCAAAAACTTAAAAAGTTAATCAATACTAAACTGACTTCCTGAGAAATATTAAAGAGTCTTCTTTAAGTGAAAAAGAAAAGGCTGCAATGGGAAATAAGAAATTATAGGAGGGAAAAAGTCCCAATGATAAAAACAAATACATATAAACATAGATCTTTTAGAATGTGTTTGAACTTAAGTGACTATCAGTTTAAAACAAGTAGATATAGTTATAGGTCAACATATATAAACTACATGGTAAACACAAATAAAAAACCTACAATAGATATACATAAACTGGAGAGAAAGGAACACAAACATAACGTTAAAGAAAATAAAACCACAAGGGAAGAGACTAAAAGAAGAAGAAAAGAACAGAGAAGAGCTACAAAAACAATCAGAAAACAAATAACAAAATGGCAATAAGTACATACCTATCATTGATTACATTTTAAATATCAATGGGCTAAATGTTTCAATCAAAGACATAGCATGGCTGATTGGATAAAAATACAAGAATCATCTATATTCTTCCTAGAAGAAGTCATTTCAGAGTTCTTGAAAGTGAGAATTGATTGAAAGTGAGAGGATGGCAAATGGAAATGAAAAGAAAGCTGGGTTAGCAATACTCATATCAGACAAGGTATACTTTAAAACAAAGTCCATAAAAAAGACAAAGAAATACATTACATAATGATACACAGATCAATAAAAGAAGAGGATATAACACCATTAACATATATGCACCTAATATAGGTGCACCTAAATATATAAAGTATTAACAGACATAAAGAGAGAAATTGACAATATAATAGTAGGAACTTTAGCACCCCACTTACATCAGTGAACAGATCATCCAGACAGAAAATCAATAAGGAAACAGTGGCCTTAAATGACACATTATATGAGTAGGACTTAATAGATATCTACAGGACATTGCTTCTAAAAAAAGCAGACTACATACTCTTTTCAAGTGCACATGGAACAGTCTCCAGAATAGATTATATGCTAGGCCCAAAACAAGTCTCAACAGATTTAAGAGGACAGAAATTGCATTAAGTTTCTTTTTCTACTACAATGGTGTGAAACTAAAAATCAATTACAAAAAGGAAAATGGGCAAATCACAAATAAATGTAGACTGAACAACATGCAACTAAAAAATCAATGGGTCAGTGAAGAAATCAAAGAGGAAATAAGAAAATTCCTTGAAAATACAAATGAAAATAAAAACACAACTTTCTAAAATCTAGGAGGTGCAGCAAAAGCAGTTTGAAGACAGAAGTTTACAGGAATACAGGCATAACTCAAGAAACAAGAAAAATCTCAAATAAACAACCTAACTTATGATCTACATGAATTAGAAAAAGAGGAAAAAAACTATGCCCAAAGTCAGAAGAAGGAAGGAAATAATAAAGACTAGGAAAGAAATAAACTAGAGACCAAACAAATCATAGAAAAGATCAGAGAAACAAAGAGCTGGATTTTTTCAAACAAAATTGATAAGCTTTTAGCCAAGCTCATTAAGAAAAAAAGGGACAGGACCAAAATAAACAAGATAAGAAATGAAAGAGGAGAAATTATAGCCAGTATCACAGAAATACAATCATAAGAGAATACTATGAATAGATATATGACTACAAACTGTACAACTTAAAAGAAATGGATAAGTTCCTAGAAACATATAGTATTTCAAACTGAATCAGGAAGAAATAGGTAATCTGAACAGATTAGTAGTATTGAAATTGAATCAGTAATCAAAAAACTCCCCAAAACAAAAGTCCAGGGCCAGAGAGCTTCACAAAGGAATTCTACCAAACATATAAGGAAGAGTTAATACTTATTCTTCTCACACTACTCCAAAAAATTGAAGAGGAAGGAACTCTCCCAAATTCATTCTACAAGGCCACTATTACCCTTATACCAAATCCATACAACTATACTACAAACAAGACACCTTTCAAGATAAAAACTCTCAATGAAGTTGGTATAGAGGGAACATATCTCAACATAATAAAGGCAATTTATGACAAACCCACAATTAACATTATACTCAATAGTGAAAAACTGAAAGCTTTTCCTCTAAAATCAGTAACAAGACAAGAATGCTCACTCTCACTATTTCTGTTTAACATAGTATTGTTAAAGTCCTAACCACAGCAATCAGAAAATAAAAACAAATAAAAGGCATCCTAATTGGAAGGGAAGAAGTAAAACTGTAATTATTTGCAGATAACATGATACTATATATGTAAAACCCTCAAGTCTCCAACAACAACAGCAACAAAAACTGCTAGAACTAATAAATGAATTCAGCAAGGTTGCAGGATACAAGATTAATATACAGAAATCTGTTGCTTTTCTATACGCTAAAATGAATGAATAGAAAGCAAGAAAACAATCCCATTTATAGTGACATCAAAAAGAATAAAATATCTAGGAACAAACTTACCCAAGGAGGTGAAAGACCTATACTCTGATCTCTAAGACACTGATGAAGGAAATTGAAGATGACACAAAGAAATGGAAAGATATCCTATGCTCATGCATTGGAAGAATTAGTATTGTTAAAGTGTCCATCCTACCTAAAGCAATCCATAGATTCAATGTAATCCCTATCAAAATACCCATGATATTTTTCACAAAACTAGAACAAATTATCCTAAAATTTGTAGCAACCACAAAAGACACTGACAAGCCAAGGCAATCTTGAAAAAAAAGAACAAAGATGGAGGTATCATGCTCCCTGACTTCAGACTATAGGACAAAAGCTACAGTAATCAAAAAAGTATGGTACTAGCACAAAAACAGACACATAGATCAATGGAAAAGAATAGAGAGCCCAGAAATAAACCCATGCACATATGGTTAATTAATCTATGACAAAGGAGGCAGAAATATACAATGGGGAAAAGACTCTTCAATAAGTGGTGTTGGGAAAACTGGACAGCTACATGTAAGAGAATGAAATTAGAATATTTTCTCACACTGTGTACAAAAATAAACTCAAACTGGAATAAAGATCTAATTGTGTGACCTGAAACCATAAAACTCTTAGTAGAAAACATGGACAGTACATTCTCTGACATAAGTCTTAGCAGTATTTTTTTTTATGTCTCCTAAGGAAAAAGAAATAAAAGCAAAGTGAAACAACTGTAACCTAATTAAACTTAAAAGCTTTGCACAATAAAGGAAATCATCAATAAAATGAAAAGACAACCTACTGAATAGGGAAAGATATTTGCAATTAATATGTCTGACAAAGGGTTAATATCCAAAATATATAAAGATGTCATACAACTTAATTTCAAAAAAACAAACAACGCAATTAAAAATGCTCAGAATACCTGAATAGATCTTTCTACAAGGAAGACATACAGATGGCAAACAGGCATATGAAAAGATGTTCAACATCACTAATCATGAGGAATATGCAAATCACTTCACACCTGTCAGAATGGCTATTGTCAAAAAGGCAAACAAATTATAAATATTGACTAGGATAGGGAGAAAGGGGGATATAAATTGGTATAGCCACTATGGAAAACAGTTTGGATGTTCCTCAAAAAATTAAAATAGAACAACTATCTGATTCAGCACTTACAGTCCTGAGTATATATCCAAAGGAAACAAAAACAGTACTTCCAAAAGATAGGAGAGGGACTTCCCTGGTGGCGCAGTGGTTGAGAGTCCGCCTGCCGATGCAGAGGACACGAGTTTGTGCCCAGGTCCGGGAAGATCCCACATGCCACGGAGTGGCTGGGCTCGTGAGCCATGGCCACTGAGCCTGCACGTTTGGAGCCTGGGCTCTGCAACGGGAGAGTCCAGAACAGCAAGAGGTCCGCATACTGCCAAAAAAAAAAAAAAAAAAAAAATAGGAGAGATTGGTTCAAGATGGCAGAGTAGAAGTACATGCTCTCACTGTCTCTTGTGAGAACACCAGAATCACAATTAACTGCTGAACAATCATTGACAGGAAGACACTGGAACTCACCAAAAAAGATACCCCACATTCAAAGACAAAGGAGAAGTCACAATGAGACGGTAGGAGGGGAGCAATCACAATAAAATCAAATCCCATAACTGCTGGGTGGGTGACTCAAAAACTGGAAAACACTTATATCACAGAAGTACACCCACTGGAGTGAAGGTTCTGAGCCCCACGTCAGGCTTCCCAACCTGGGGGTCCATCAACGGGAGGAGGAATTCCTGGAGAATCAGACTTTGAAGGCTAGTGGGATTTGATTGCAGGACTTCAACGGAACTGAGAAAAATAGAGACTCCATTCTTGGAGAGCACACACAAAATAGTGTGCACATCAGGACCCAGGGGAAGGAGAAGTGACCCCATAGAACACTGAACCAGACCTACCTGCTTGTGTTGGAGGGTCTCCTGCAGAGGTGGGGGTGTGGCTCTGTCTCACTGTGAGGACAAGGACACTGGCAGCAGAAGTTCTGGGAAGTACTCCTTGGCGTGAGCCCTCCCAGAGTCTGCCATTAGCGCCATCAAAGAGCCGGGGCAGGCTCCAGTGTTGGGTCACCTCAGGCCAAACAACCAACAGGGAGGGAACACAGCCCCACCAAACAGCAGACAAGTGGATTAAAGTTTTACTGAACTCTGTCCAGCAGAGGAACAGCCAGCTCTACCCACCACGAGTCCCTCCCATCAGGAAACTTGCACAAGTCTCTTAGATAGCCTCATCCACCAGAGGGCAGACAGCAGAAGAAAGCAGAAATACAATCAAGTAGCCTGTGGAACAAAAACCACATTCACAGAAAGGTAGACAAGATGAAAAGGCAGAGGGCTATGTACCAGATGAAGGAACAAGATAAAACACCAGAAAAACAATTAAAGGAAGTAGAGATAGGCAACCTTCCAGAAAAAGAATTCAGAAGAATGATAGTGAAAATGATCCAGCACCTCGGAAAAATAATGGAGGCAAAGATTGAGAAGATGCAAGAAATGTTTAATAAAGATCTACAAGAATTAAAGAACAAACAGAGATGAACAATGCAATAACTGAAATGAAAAATACACTAGAAGGAATCAATAGCAGAATCACTGAGGCAGAAGAACGGAAAAGTGACCTAGAAGGCAGAATGGTTGAATTCACTGCTGTGGAACAGAATAAAGAAAAAAGAATGAAAAAAAATGAAGACCGCCTAAGAGACTTCTGGGACAACATTAAACGCAGAAACATTCACATTGTAAGGGGTCCCAGAAGGAGAAGAGAGAGAGAAAGGACCAGAGAAAATATTTGAAAAGATGATAGTCTAAAATTTCCCTAACATGGGAAAGGAAATAGCTACCCAAGTCCAGGAAGTGCAGAGAGTCCCATACAGGATAAACCCAAGGAGAAACACACTGAGACATAGAAATCAAATTGGCAAAAATTAAAGACAAAGAAAAATTATTGAAAGCAGCAAGGGAAAAACGAAATAACATACAAGGGAACTCGCATAAGGTTAACAGCAGATTTATCAGCAGAAACTCTACAAGCCAGAAGGGAGTGGCATGATATACTTAAAGTGATGAAAGGGAAGAGCCTACAACCAAGATCACTCTACCCAGCAAGAATCTCATTCAGATTTGATGGAGAAATCAAAAGCTTTACAGACAAGCAAAAGCTAAGAGAAGTCAGCACCACCAAACCAGCTCTACAACAAATGGTAAAGAAACTTCTCTAAGTGGGAAACACTAGAGAAGAAAAGGACCTACAAAACCAAATCCAAAACAATTAAGAAAATGGTAATAGGAACATACATATCAATAATTACCTTAAACGTGAATGGATTAAATGCTTCAGCCAAAAGACACAGGCTTGCTGAATGGATACAAAGACAAGACCCATATATAAGCTGTCTACAAGAGACCCACTTCAGACTTTGGGAAACATACAGACTGAAAGTGAGGGGATGGAAAAAGATATTCCATGCAAATGGACATCAAAAGAAAACTGGAGTAGCGATACTCATATCAGATAAAATAGACTTTAAAATAAAGAATGTTACAAGAGACAAGGAGGGACACTACATAGTGATCAAGGGATCAACCCAAGAAGAAGATATAACAATGATAAATATATATGCACCCAACATAGGAGCACCTCAATACATAAGGCAACTGCTAACAGCTATAAAAGAGGAAATAAAAAGTAACACAATAATAGTGAGGGACTTTAACACTTCACCTACACCAATTGACAGATCATCCAAACAGAAAATTAATAAGGAAACACAAGCTTTAAATGACACAATAGACCAGATAATTGATATTTATAGGACATTCCATCCCAAAACAGCAGATTACACTTGCTTCTCAAGTGTGCATGGAACATTCTCTAGGATAGATCACATTTTGGATCACAAGTCAAGCCTCAGTAAATTAAGAAAATTGAAATCACATCAAGCATCTTTTCTGAGCACAACCCTTGGAGATTAGAAATCAATTACAGGGGAAAAAAACATAAAAAACACAAACACATGGAGGCTAAACAATACATACTAAATAACCAAGAGATCACTGAAGAAATCAAAGAGGAAGTCAAAATATACCTAGAGACAAATGACAATGAAAACATGATGATCCAAAACCTATGGGATGAAGCAAAAGCAGTTCTAAGAGGGAAGTTTATAGCTGTACAAGCCTACCTCAAGAAACAAGAAAAATCTCAGATAAACAGTCTAACCTTACACCTAAAGGAACTAGAGAAAGGAGAATAAACAAAACCCAAAGTTAGCAAAAGGAAAGAAATCATAAAGATCAGATCAGAAATAAATGAAATAGAAACAAAAATAGCAAAGATCAATAAAACAATAGCAAAGATCAATAAAACTAAAAGCTGGTTCTTTGAGAAGATAAACAAAATTGATAAACCTTTAGCCAGACTCATCCAGAAAAAGAAGGAGAGGACTCAAATCAATAAAATTAGAAATGAAAAAGGAGAAGTTACAACAGACACAGCAGAAATACAAAGCATCCTAAGAGACTACTACAAGCAACTCTACGCCAATAAAATGGACAACCTGGAAGAAATGGACAAATTCTTAGAGTGGTATAAACTTCCAAGACTGAACCAGAAAGAAATAGAAAATATGAACAGACCAATCACAAGTAATGAAATTGAAACTGTGATTAAAACTCTTTGAACAAACAAAAGTCAGGACCAGATGGCTTCACATGTGAATTCTATCAAATATTTAGAGAAGAGCTAACATCCATCCTTCTCAAACTCTTCTAAAAAGTTGCAGAGGAAGGAACACTCCCAATCTCATTCTATGAGGTCACCATCACCCTGACACCAAAACCAGACAAAGAAACTACAAAAAAAGAAAATTACAGACCAATATCACTGATGAATATAAATGAAAAAATCCTCAACAAAATACTGGCAAACAGAATCCAACAACACGTTAAAAGGATCATACACAACAGTGAAGTGGGATTTATCCCAGGGATGCAAGGATTCTTCAATATACACAAGTCAATCAATGTGATACACCATATTAACAAACTGAAGAATAAAAACCATATGATCATCTCAATAGGTGCAGAAAAAGCTTTTGACAAAATTCAAAACCCATTTATGATAAAAACTCTCCAGAAAGTGGGCATAGAGGGAACCTACTTCAACATAATAAAGACCATATATGACAAACCCACAGCAAACATCATTCTCAATGGTGAAAAACTGAAAGCATTTCCTCTAAGATCAGGAACAAGACAAGGATGGCCACTCTCACCGCTATTATTCAACATAGATTTGGAAGTCCTAGCCACTGCAAGCAGAGAAGAAGAAGAAATAAAAGGAATACAAATTGGAAAAGAAGAAGTAAAACTGTCACTGTTTGCAGATGACGTGATACTATACATAGAGAATCCTAAAGATGCCACCAGAAAACTACTAGAGCTAATCAATGAACTTGGTAAAGTTGCAGGATACAAAATTAATGCACAGAAATCTCTTGCATTCCTATACACTAATGATGAGAAATCTGAAAGAGAAATTTAGGAAACACTCCCATTTACCATTGCAAGAAAAGGAATAAATACCTAGGAATAAACCTACCTAGGGAAACAAAAGACCTTTATGAAGAAAACTATAAGACACTGATGAAAGAAATTAGAGATGATACCAACAGATGGAGAGATATACCATGTTCTTGGATTGGAAGAATGAATGTTGTGAAAATGACAATACTACCCCAAGCAATCTACAGATTCAATGCAATCCCTATCAAATTAACAAAGGCATTTTTTACAGAACTAGAACAAAAAATCTTAACATTTGTATGGAGGCACAAAAGAACCTGAATAGCCAAAGCAGTCTTGAGGGGAAAAAACGGAGCTGGAGGAATCAGACTCCCTAACTTCAGACTATATCTCAAAGCTCCAGTAATCAAGACAATATGGTACTGGCACAAAAACAGAAATATACATCAATGGAACAAGATAGAGAGCCCAGAGATAAACCCACGCACCTATGGTCAATTAATCTATGACAAAGGAGTCAAGAATGTACAATGGAGAAAAGACAGCCTCTTCAATAAGTGGTGCTGGGAAAACTGGACAGCTACATGTAAAAGAATAAAATTAGAACACTCCCTAACACCATACACAAAAATAAACTCAAAATGAATTAGAGACCTAAATGTAAGACTGGACACTCTAAAACCCTTAGAGGAAAACATAGGAAGAACACTCTGTGACATAAATCACAGCAAGATCTTTTTTGATCCACCTCCTACAGTAATGGAAATAAAAACAAAAACAAACAAATGGGACCTAATGAAACTTAAAAGCTTTTGCATAGCAAAGGAAACCATAAGCAAGATGAAAAGACAACCCTCGTAATGGGAGAAAATATTTGCAAATGAATCAGTGGTCAAAGGATTAATCTCCAAAACATACAAACAGCTCATGCAGCTCAATATTAAAAAAACAAACAACCCAATCCAAAAATGGGCAGAAGACCTAAATAGACTTTTCTTCAGAGAAGACATACAGATGGCTAAGAATCACATGAAAAGCTGCTCAACATCACTAATTATTAGAAAAATGCAAATCAAAACTACAATGAGGTATCACCTCACACCAGTTAGAATGAGCATCATCAGAAAATCTACAAACAACAAATGCTTGAAAGGGTGTGGAGAAAAGGGAACCCTCTTGCACTGTTGGTGGGAATGTAAATTGGTACAATAGCCAGGTCATGGAAACAACCTAAATGCCCATCGACAGACGAATGGACAAAGAAGATGTGGTTCATATATGCAATGGCATATTACTCAGCCATAAAAAGGAATGAAATTGGGTCATTTGTAGAGATGTGGATGGATCTATAGACTGTCATACGGAGTGAAGTAAGTCAGAAAGAGAAAAACAATTATTGTATATTAACGCATATATGTGGAACCTAGAGAAATGGTACAGATGAATCGGTTTGCAGGGCAGAAATTGAGACACAGATGTAGAGAACAAACGTATAGACACCACAGGGGGAAAGCGGCGGGGGCTGGTGGTGGTGGTGTGATGAATTGGGCGGTTGGAATTGACATGTATACACTGATGTGCATAAAATGGATGACTAATAAGAACCTGCTGTATAAAATAAAACAAAAAACCAAAAAATATATATGTCCCCCCATGTTCCTCACAACATTATTTACAATAGCCACAGTATGGAAGCAACCTAAGTGTCCATCATAAGATGAATGGATAAAGAAGATGTGATCTATCTCTATCTCTATCTCTCTCTATGTGTATATATATATATATTTATATACATATATATGTATGTATATATATATATATATATATATATATATATATATAATGGGATATTACTCAGCCATCAAAGGATGGAATTTTGCCATTTGCAACAACACTGATGGACCTGGCAGGTATTATGCTGAGGACCTGGAGGGTATTATGCTTAGGTCAGACAGAGAAAGACAAATACTGTATGTTTTCACTTACATGTTGAAGAAAAAATAAAATAAACAAATAAATATAATAAAATGGAAACAGACTCATAGATACAGAGAACAAGCCAGTAGTTACCAGTGAGGAGAGGGGCAACATAGGAGTGGGGGATTAAGAGGTACAAACTGTTACTTATAAAATAAACAAGATACAAGGATGTAACATACAGCACAGGGAATATAACCAACATTTTGTAATAACTTTATATGGAGTATAATCTATAAAAATATTGAATCACTATGTTGTACACCTGAAACTAATATAACATTGTAAATCAACTATTTCAATTAAAAATTTAATCCATTCATTTATAAAATTTACACACATTGCCCATATTTTTGTCCTTTTTTCATGAGTGACATCTTTCAAAATGCTTGTATCTCAGATATTCTGAGAGGTTGATTCTGATAGCATTATCTTTAGCTCCACAAACAGTAAGTGATGGTTTCTTTATCTTGGTTACCTCTGAAGAGCAGGCTCTTGGCACACATATTATGGATATGAAAAATTCAGATTGTTATTTTTCAAAGTATGTTTCAGGGAACATTATTCCTTCCTAGATGTTTCATTTAAAAATTTTAAAAAAGGACTCCATTGTCAAATTAATTTGAATAATTTTGTTTGTACCATGTCAGTCTCTTGGAGATTCACAAAGTTCCCAATTAAAGTAATTCATTTTAATATCATGGAACCTGACATTTCTCAAACCTGTCTGACTATGGTTCCTTTTTTTTATGTAACATCTGTTGACATCACTAACAATGGGCAGAACTTATTTTGAGACTTGCTCATCTAGCATCATTAGCCAGGAGGACCCTCCTGAAGTCTCTATATCCCCCCATGCTCTGGCAGGGGCCACAGCAAAACCACCTTAGGTGGTTAGATTACACCAAATGAAGGTTCTTTATTTCTTCATTGTGACCCTGGGATTGGGTACAGCCATAACATTTGTCTTCAGTGGTTTTTGCTGTTCTGATTCAGGGTGAAATTTGGCCTGTCTTAAAAATGAATGCATTTATGGCAGAAAAATAAAACAACAAACAAACAAATAAATTTCCTATTATCCCTTAACACATTGCCAATTTAATGCAAATTTCTTGCTAGGGAGTGCATACTTTTTGGTTACAAAGAGAAAAACCACTTTTAGGGTCTTCTTCTCAGGCTTTGGACTACTTTCCAAATACAGGAGAGGTTAATTTTGGGAATCAGTATTTCTTGATAAAGGTGAGACAGAGTTTCTATATATACTCAGTATTCTTCTAGTCATTGTAGAGTATCCAGTGCCCTGGGTCTTATTTCCAGTAACCATGGAAATAACATAAGTGATGAGACTGTGAGTGTGTGTGTGTGAATAGCCAGATGGTATGCCTTTGTGCTAAGTAATGCAGCTGGAAATAAGAGAACACCATGTTGGGAACATCAATTTCTATCCTGAATTTGGATGTACCAAATGAGAGACCAAGAGACCAAGAGTAGTCTTTGGCTACTAATGGGTTTCATGCTGCTGAGATGTCTTGCACTACTAACAGATCTGATACCCTGATTACAGCAGAGAGAGGCAGGAATTCTCTTTTGTAAACTTCCTTCTGCAGGTGACAGTAACCTTGAGTGTTATTTCATCTGAATGCACCAAGTACGGCATAATCTTCTTAGAGCCAGATCAGGGTGGTAGCGAATAACTAACTGATACAACAGAACACAATCCCTGAGCAGAGAAAGTGTGCTGGGCAACACCCCTGTCACTGTGGATCCTTTT
Organism: Physeter macrocephalus; assembly: GCF_002837175.3. Lineage (NCBI taxonomy): Eukaryota > Metazoa > Chordata > Mammalia > Artiodactyla > Physeteridae > Physeter > Physeter macrocephalus. The sequence continues at coordinate 87,365,816 of NC_041222.1, forward strand.
CTCTCTCTCTGAGTACTAGGAGGCTCCCTTGCCCCGTGGCTTCCTGTCAAGTGTGGCGAAGGGGTGCCACTATGAGTAGCACTGATGGCTGGAGCTGAGTCCTCACAGCTGTGTCACTTCAGGCTGGCCACGCCCCACTCCTGTCCCACAAGCCCTGTCAGGCAGCCTTCTCTAAACAACCACCCTTGCTGGATACCAAGTGATGCTAACTACACCCTCCTTTTGCTTCTTCAGGATAGGACTGTTAGCCCTAGGGCAGCCATTCCTCTGCATTGATTTCCCCAAACCCTGCCCACATATTTGTTGAAAACACTTAATTAAACATTTTTGCTTGAGTTTGCCATCTCTTTCCTTCTTAGATCCTATCAGATACAAATAGTAAACAACCTTTCTCTGACACTCTTTCAATTGTTTCCTTTGTTTCCAGTTTCAGAGACTTGCACAATTTCTGGTATAACCATCTATTGCCAAGAATATGTCCACGCTTATGTTAGTTTGTATAACATGCATGCATGTATATGTTAGAGAGAAAAGGAGAGAGGGCCAGAGAGAGAGAGAGAGAGAAAATTCTATATACATATTCATTGTGTACCACGCATTGCAGTTGATGTCAAAATACGTAGAGAGAGGTTGACAGATCAAAGAGAATTTTTAACACATCACGAAATCTGCATCATCCAAGATAATTATTAGCATTTCAACCAAATAAGTGACACCTTCCTAAATCCAGTGAAAGGATTAGACAAGAAAATGTAAAAGCTGTAAGATAGTGATTTGGAGAGCTAAGAATAAGAAGCCTCACATACTTTTTGTCTTTTTGAATAAAAATGTCAACAATAAGAAGGAGGAATTCAGCAAATCTTAAGCAACTCCATTGATTTGATATGCATGTACAGTCTCTAGGAAATGAGCAAAATGACAAGCTGGAAATCACTGAGCATAAGTTTTGCTTCACGTGGCATAATTAAGAGAACACGAGCTCTCTAGCCAAGCCAGCACATGTGCCTGGAACGTTCCAGAAGTTTGGATGTACTCTCTGCAGCATAAGAGCTCAAATTCTAAATCAACTTTTACATATTTAATGAACACAGAGAAAATAAGGAAAAATATTGAGACGGTCCCTGTTAGCTGACTCAACCAAGACTGAGCAAAAAGGCCTTTAAAATGAACAACTAACACTGGTTTACTGTCTCCAGCCAAGCAGTCTTTGGATTGTCATCACCTTGCATCCACAGGTCACTGCAAAGGATCTGATGTACTTTCTTTGCAGCACCGGAAAGGATATTGGACAACTCGTCCCCCTTCTTGAAAGCATGACCCATGTATGTCACAGTCTTTGACTTACCAGAACAAAAAGACATGTGTGGAGAGGTGCTGAACTGATGAATGCATACATGATTTCTTGCGCCAGGGTAGTTCAACTCAGTGATTCAAGGTTTGATCTGAGGTATTAGTAATGGTCCAGAGTATTCTACAAATGGGTTCCTCATAGCTTGGATGTGTGAAGCATGATGGAATCTACCCAGACATTCCATGAATTGGTCATTTGTTGGCCTTGAGATATTACATGCCTATTGACTCAGCCAGGGCTATCTTGGGGCTCCCAATTATTCTGGCCATTCATCATTTCCCAGCAGCAACTGAAAGGAAGTGAGGGGACATAGCTTAAGTGAAAGCCATTGGAGTAAAGGTGACTTTGGGACTGTGCATGATTCATACCATTCATGAGGTACCTTAAAGAAGATCTGAGGCTAAAGACTTCAGGACTAATCATGTTTCCCACTGGAGAGAAAGATTTCTACATCACAAACACCAAACACTTGACTTAACATTTAATGTTATCCTAGATTCTGAGGAATATGCAACACAGAGAACACACCAGGCAAATGCATGCTTTGTATCACAAGCTCATTATTCTGTTCACCAAGTCAGGTGGGCTGGCATTCAGTGGACCTCCAGGCCACTGTCAGTCCCTTTAGCTGAGGACTCAGTCTAGAAATACTGCCATATACCCTGCCCTGCTTTTGCCTCCCCAACTTGGGTTCTACCCTGGTTCCCGCTTGTTCATCCAAATCCCTCCTCTGGCTGTGTACAATACAACCTAGTTTCTCAAAAGATGCCATCATTAGAACTACTGACTCACATACTCCTAACAGATTATTAGTGCTAATTTCATAATTCTCTGCAGCTCAGTGCACCTCAGGCCTCATCCCAGGTCCAACTTTGTGGTCATTAGAGGTATTTCCAACTCCCCCCACATCTCCCAGTTGTGCCCCATAGAGACTGTGGGTTAGGGCCACATCTCTCTCTTCTCACTGGGTCATTTACTTTAACACTCTAACTGAAAACTGTTTCCTCCTTAAGGACATTGCTTTACCTTTGGCTATCTTAAGTGGTGGCCATTTTCCCCCGCAGTCCTTTACTCCCAAGCCTAGACGTGGAAAATGTGTCTTCTTCTTCCTTATTATGACTTCATGATTACCATTCTTCCTTCCTCACTAACCACCTCCCCCTACTTTGAACCTCAGGTCCTTTTTGTGACTCTCGTACTCCCTATTATTCCTGAAAGAGTTTAGCATCTGGCTTTCTCTTTCATCTCCATCACTTCTGTCACTGCATTTGGTGACTCTAACATTCATGTAGACAAATGCACCCTACACCCAGGCCCCTCCATCCCTGCACTTTCTCCCTACCAATGCTCTTTTCTACCAAGTCACCTCAGGAAACCCCTCCCATTGTTAAATTCTAGAACCGATCTTTGTCAACAGCAGCATTTCCTTCATAATCTTAATTGTGAGCATCTTATTCTATGACCACAAGCTCGTGGTGTTCCAGCTCACTTTCTCTAGCTCGACCGTGGAGCCCTCCGAGCCATTAATTATCATACCACCATTTTCTTGATCTTCCTTCCTTTCCTGGCTTAAATATCCTGGTCTCACAATAACCATTCCCTGTAGATAATCTCAGTGTTCTTTCCCCTTTCTCCCAGTAGTATACCTGTTCTTGAAACCCTTAGCTATGGTTAAACAATCTGCTTAATTAGTGACAGAATCCAAGCAACTGAACACAACCAGAGCAGGACACACAGCCATGATTTTCAGCCATATTTTCACTTTGTCTTCTCCAGTGGAACACTCAGCCTGTTTGGCCAGGTTGTCAGGAATCTTTCATCAATCTTTTCTCCTTCTCTCTGAAACAGCTCATTCTTCTTGCTCCCCCCAAATCTCTAAAACACCCCTCCCTGCTTTCTCTAAGCTTGCTTCTTCTATCTCTAAAAAAATTAAGTGCAATCACATCTACCTTTGGGTAAAAAAAAACATGCTATAATACAGTCCATCAAATAAATTAATAAATATAAACTCCTGGGGACCCCAATACTCTTTCTGCTCTTCCAGCTTCTTTTCCGTTTATCAACTCATGATTATAGAGAAACAAAATTGAAAAACTTGTCTCGTACTGAACTCACTACAATTAGACATTACTATTGTTAAAATCACCATTATATAAGAATTTCTCTTGTTAAGTTCACCATCTGGTCCTCACATTGTGAATTCCTAAATAAAATAAGAATCTTTAAGTGCTTTTACTACCCTCTAAATCTCCTGTTTCCAACTGTTTTATTACTGTAGTATTTTAATTTTACCTTTTCTTTTAAATGAAAATTATAGCTATTACTTTTCTTAATTGTAATAAGCTCATTAGATTTTATAAGCAGATTTACAAATTTTTTGCCTACTAGTGTTTCTTCTGTCTCTCTAGATCCTTCCCACCTTGTTTTAAGGAAACGTTTTTGAATGGTAAACTACTTTGTCTTTGTATGTTTGAAAACATCTGTGCTTCACCCTTATTTTTGAATGATAGCTTAACTGGGTATAGGGTTGATACTCTGCTGCATTTCTGGGTGATCCCTGGCCCTGGGAAATAAATCCAAACAACAAGCTGCTTGGATTTCTCTGAATCCTGCATAGAGCCTCAGAATAGGGAAACTGGATTTTCCTAATCCTGAACCCTGAGATTTTCTTCCAGACATGAAGCAGTTGAGCAAATCTGCTTTTTGCAAGCACTGAGAATCAAATTAATGCTTTTGCTACATAAATTATATTACTTCCTTCTGGGTCTATGAAATAAATTCCTTTCAAATTTCACTTTAGACCTTTCTCCAGAGTAGAGTTTAATTCCCAGGTATTGTCTGGTTCATTTAATGTGGATTTGCCTATTATAATGCCTTTACACTAAGGTGGGGGCTCTAATTATCAGATCAAAGTCTAGTAAGAGAGAATGAGGATTTGTCGGATGGTACTGTGTTCTTGGGTGTGTGGGGACATCACTATTGGGCTTAAAGAAATGGAAGCCCCTTCCCAATTCTGTCCAACTCTTCTTGTTTTCTCCATCCTTTCCAAAATTAGCTTCTCCTGAATTTATGTATTTTAGCTGCCAATTTCACCTGTCTTATTTTGATGCCTTTTCCTTTCTCCTATTCAAAAATTTTTCTTTCTGACTAATGCTTCCTACTCAACATACAGAATTCTAGATTTGAAGCTATGATTTTAAGACTAAAGTCATTTCATTGTCTTCTGGCATCTGTTGCTACTAGTGAAAAATCTGTTACCTAATTATCAGCCATTTGTTGGGCTGTCTTCTCTGGTAGCTTTTTAAACTTTCTTTTTACCTTTGATATTATTCAGTTTCACTCCAGTATGATTAGGCTAATTTTTAATTAATCTGTTATTTAGTTTTTCCCCCAGTCTGGAAATTTTTCAGTGAGCTTTTCAACCATGAATTAATATCTTCAATTGTTTTCTCTCTCTGTCCTATGTTCTAGACAGGAATTACTCAGCTTTATCTTCTGATTTACTCCATTTTCTTCCACAGAAAGAAAGTGTTGGATAATGTTTATCCTATCCTCCAGTGGCTTTTTAAAATTTCAACGGCTGTATTTGACACTTCTAAGATTTCAAACTGGTGTTTGTTGTTTTTTGTTTTTTAATGCACACGTGTTACCAGTGCTTTCCTTCATAATTACTTATTTTTTAGTGCTGACCCACCTTCCTTTAGCTCTCCAAAAATACAAACATATTTCTATGGTAGCCATTTTAGTATTTTGTATTACTTCATTAGTCAGGAGTGAAATTCTAATTGCTGAGTTTTCTTGGTTAGTATTCGTTTCTTCTGTGTGCTCTGAACTTTAGTTTGCAAATGCATCTTGAATAGCAAATTTTAGTTTTTTCTCTAAAATCACTATTGTAGAAGTTTTGCTATTGCTTTCATTGCCTCTGGCTTCACAGGGGCCATGGTTGCCATAGCCACAGCTTGGGGTTCCTTCCCAGCAGTGACATCATCAGTTTATAAAATCAGTTCTTGAGGCAGCATGGCTTGTTCAGGTCCTGGCAAGATGCATGGACTGATGAGTAACCAACTCCCTCAAGCCCAGGTATGGCATTTATGCCAGCCTCAGCAGCCTCATCACAGGCCTAGAGTTAGGCAGAAAGCCTGGCTCCAGTCCTCCAACACATGCAGAGTATAAGAGAACACCAATCTGTTTCCACCTCTGAAGCCTAGAGGCCTGTGGCTGCAGCTTTCAGTCTCAGGCCCCAAACTTCTGACTGTGTTTCTGACCCATTTCTGATCCATGAAGCTACACATGTTTGTTTTGGCCTTATTTCTTTTTTCTGTTATTTCTATGTGGGGAGAAAGGGTTTAAAGCTTGATAACACTGTGCCATCTGGAGGTGGTCCCTCTGTTCTGCATGAAAGAGTACTCCCTACTAATGTGAGTAGGGGGCTCTCAGGGTTCCTTGGGTTGTTGATACCAAGGGTTAAATTTTGATAAACAGCATAGTTCTAGCTAGTACCTCAGATATAGAGCAGGGAAGGGCAAGAGGATGTGCCCAGTTCAGTGGGACTGGCCCTCATGAATTGAGAAAAGCTCCATTGCTGTCTCACCACAATAAGTAAAGAGGGACTTGAGACATGAGGGGTGTTTTGTCATGGTGTGGACCACTGTTCTCATAACCCATGTAACTAGTAAGCCATGAGCTATAAAAAGCAATCCGTAGAAAAAGGAATAACATTTCTTTTTGAACTGGAAGACTGCTACGGATTAACATGAAAGATTTTTCCTATTGCAGCTATGTGTGGGGACTCAAAAATAGAACATATTCAGTTTCACATTGTTCAGACTACTCAAAAAAATTCCCTTTAAAAATGCCTTCAAGTATGCCTTTTGGAACAAACAATAAATGGCATATTAAAAGCATGATATTTCCCCGGAAATCAAAGTTGACATATTTGCTATCAGTTGCTATTTATGTCAGGTTAGAAATCTGTTCCTCTTTATTTGTGATTATATAACAAGCCACAGCCTAATTGTTCTCTCATTCCGACTTCATTCCAGAGGTCTGCCTAAGAGATGTCCCTCCCATCTGACCAAGGTCCTTGATTGGTATGGCCTTCTCATATATCCAGGGGAGGGGATTGATTAATTCCTCAGGATTGATTGTCTGGAAATACTAAAGTCTTTCAAATCTACACTTACAAATTGCATAGGACCTGTGCTGAGTTCTTTCAGCAGTCATGACTGGCATGGAGAAGTGAGCTGAGTGCAAAATCTATGTAATCTTGCTCATACACCTGCTGATGCGTGTGCTGTGCTAATGTGGATCAAAGAACACAGAGGCCACCCATCTCAAGGGCAGGGGCCTTTGGCCTATGGAGGTGGAGGTGTCTTCAGGCTTCCACATCTAAAAGTGGATGTGTCTTCAGGCTTCCACATCTTCAGCCTTCCACATCTAAAAGAAAGATGGATCAAGTTCAGGAAGCTGAAGAGAAGAGGGTATATTTCAGAGCAGTAAAGAGGCCAGTGTTGCTGGCGTGTGGCCCACTTTGGGGACTCATGGGGAGCCACTGGAGGAGAGAATGTGTGAGTTTGTGGCGCTTTGGCAAACCCAGATGATGAAGTCAGTGGGACAGGCCTGGCTGGGTGCTCAGGGAAGAAATCCAGGGAGAGGCAAATGTCTGGCAGGATTCCATTCATGAGGATATTCAGGGTGTGGTTCCAGAAGGAAAGAGGCTTGGGAACCACGTACTAAGAAGGCTGGAGGAGGAGGTGGGATCGCGTACCAGTGTCTCCCTCTTTATGACACCCTGGTCACCACCCTTCACAGCCTCAGCATCCAGGTTGGTGGGCCACACCACAATGGTAGAGTGCCTCTTCTCCTCCCACTCAACACCTCACTCCAGGTATCACACCTCCCACCGTCACGTCACCATGTCTTAGAGCAGAGCTTCAATCCCTGCTCGCACCTTTGGTTCTTAGTCTTCCAGCTCACTTATCCTAATAACCCCACTAGCAGTTCTTAAACCTCATTTGGATTTCCAATCCATGGACATACCACCAATATAGCCACCTCTTCTTTACTCAGATGAATCTGTGGTGCTGTTTTTAAATCGTTTCTGAAAAACACCTTGAACTCCCTTCCTCCACTCTCCTCCTATTGTACTGGTTGACTGTGCCACTATTCTAAATATGCATCCAATTAACCTGGGCTTGTGAGAAAAACCAAACCAATTTAAAGTTCTTGACTGCAAATCTCAAATGAGTTCTCAGACTGCCGAGCCATTCTACTACACACCCTAGTGTGCATGCCCTGCTGCTTTCCAAAATAATTCTCCACATCTCTAGGTTTCTCAGTTGTCAGACATCACTTTCACCCACCCCTCCTCATTCTAGGCTCATGACCTTGCCCTTTTACCTGTGAGGAATGTGAAGCAACAGGATAAAACTCCCTCAGCTTGCACCACTAAATCCACCAGCTACCTGCCTTCTCACTTATTTCCTGGTATAATGGATAAGTCCATTATAGATGTACTCTGTGCACCTCCATTTTCGTTGCCCAGGTGCACTTGTGTTTTGGTTGCTCTAAATCCTCAACTTCTCCTGAGAGGCTTTGCTCCAGCAATTACTTCCTTTTCTCCCCACATCATCAAGTTACCCTCCTCTGCTGGTTAGAGATCTCCCATCTTAACAACAAACTCTCACTTAACCTTCCTTTCTCTGCAGCTGCTGACAACTGCCTATTTGGTATATTTACATGTATGTTGGGGGCATTTGGAAAAAAACAGAACTCTGATTTTCACCTCTCCCCACCTTTTCTTTCCCCAACCTTCCCACCTCAGCCTTCCCATCTGCACCATCATACACCTCCTTGACTAAACCAGAAGCTCGACATCACATCTGTTTCCTACATTTACCTCACACCCCCATTCATCTCATCAACAAGTCTTCCCAATTATCTGTCCAAATTATATCTCAATTCTTCCCATTTGTCTCCATTTCCACATTCACACCCAAGCTACCATTGCTTCTTGCCTGGACTGTAGCAATTTGTACCTCCGCTTCTCTCTCCGCTTTCTCTGTAGCTTCTTACCTATTCATTCAAAACACTGCAACAAGGGCAGGGTATGCCAAGGATCAAGTCATTGGTGTAGGCAAGGTATAAAGACCAGGTATACATAGACTGGATGAATGCAAACACATGAAAAAGTTATTGTTTAACTTACTGTGCTCTCATTTGTCTTAATTGCCTTTCAAACCTTTCTATCATGGGACTGGGTAGAGAGATAGGAGGGATATCCCTAGATGTTCACTCTAACTTCTTGGTGCATTCTCCTTGGTGGAAACATTCTGGTTTTTCATCTTTGCTCAATCACTCTAATAAAAAGATAACTCTAATTGCTTCTTTTTCCCATGGTTTCACTAAGAACTGGCTTTCTTGTAGTGAATTATGTAAAGTATACGAGCTTTCAAACTGCAAAGAATAGAAATAAATCTCAGCTCTACATTATCACCTGTGTTATCTTGGACATGTTTCTTAACCCGCTTAGCCTTTGTTTTTTATCTGTAACTGGTTAATGATAATACTGATCCTGTAGGATTATTAGGTGCAGAGGAAGAACAAAGCTTCTGGTTATAATCCTATCAATACAGTGGTCAAAACTTTCTCCTCTTCCTTTGGAGTTTTGTATTTAACAGGTGAAGGTTTTACCTCTCCTAGCCCTATCCCACTAAAATAAAGTTTCTTGGAAATTTAATTCCAAAACTCAGAGCTATTCTGACTTTATCTCCTAGAGCTTATGGTTTCTCTTATGGATGTTAAAGGAGTGAAAGTCCAGTTCATGAAATTCTGAACCCCTACCTCCTCTTCCAAGACAGAATCCTTGCTTTTCTCTTGATAATATGTTGGGATTCTACTTAATTTTAAAAGATCTGTGTTACTTTCAAAAATTTGAAAACTACTCCCTTAATGCCAAAATAATAAATTTTAACAGTAAAAATTTTAGGCATGTTGGCAAACTTCTGGAGGAATATTTTAGGAAAGAAGGGAAATAACTTCATGTATGATTGATTCCTTCAATGCCTAATGTGGTCCTGATATCATTAATATTAAATAATTCACAGTATTTTAAGATACTTAATGCTGCCATCTAAGGACTTGGTTACCATCTTTATGTAAGGTTGGTTTTTTGAGTTGGGTTCCTACACAGACTTTGAGAGAAGAACTCCAGGGCAAGTGGTTTATTTGGAAGGTGATCCCAGTTAGGCCCAGTAAGAAAGTGGAAAGTGAGACAGGAATGGGAGGAAAGCAGGAAGCCAGGGCTCAGTTTTATTGGGGAGTTCAGGGAGACAATGTGGAACAAGCTTAAAACAATCTACTCCAGACAAAGAAAAGAGAATATTTGTTCTCTAACTTCCATCACACATTGCTGAGGGCTGCTCACAAAGGCATCAGCTCCTTGGCTCTGCTTGTTTACTCCACCTGAAGACCAAGAGACAGCCCTCAGGTGTGTGGCTGCAGAGGCTTGAGGAAAGACTGAGAGAGGATGTGGGTGAGGGACTGTAGGACCATTACATACAGTATGTTAGAATAGTGACTGTTTCATTAATTACATACACACCAAATGAGTGCAATGTATGCTCCTTCTTGGGCTTTCAATTTGGGTAGATTTAAGTTGGAATCTCCTCTCTATTGCTGTTAGCAGTGTGACTTTAAGCTAGCTATTAGTTGCTCCATAAATGGGAAAAATAAAACCTATACAGTTCTTAAGAAGTATTAATGAGTTAAGATTTACAAAATTCCTGGCAGCGTTCCTGATATATAGTATGCCCCAATCAACATTAGGGCATATTACAAGGAGTGAAATTGCTGTGCTTTATGATACGTTACACTTCAAATTTACTAGGTAATGCAAATCTTTTTTCCAAAGTGGTTGAACTGATTTGCATCACCACCAGGGGTCTTTTGGGGTTCCAGCTGCTCCACATCTTTGTCATTTTTGAGTCTTTATAAGTTCAAACTTCATGTGATATATTAATATCACACTGTGGTTTTAATTTTCATCTCCTTGCAGATTAATAAGGTTTATTATTTGAATATTCACATTTGTCATGTGCCTGTTCAACCCCTTTGCTTATTTACCTACTTGGCTGTCTTTCGATTGATTTGTAGAAATTCTTTATATATTCTGCATGCTATTTTCAGATGATGTCCCTGTGCTATGCGGCTGCTTCCCACTAGTTATCTATTCTACGTTTGGTAGTATATATGAGTCCATGCCACTCTCTCACTTCATCCCAGCTTCCCCTTCCCCTTCCCCATGTCTTCAAATCCATTCTTTACATCTGTGTCTTTATTCCTGTCCTACCCCTAGGTTCTTCATAACCTTTTTTTTTCTTTTTTAGATTCCATATATATGTGTTAGCATACAGTATTTGTTTTTCTCTTTCTGACTTACTTCACTCTGTATGACAGACTCTAGGTCCATCCACCTCACTACAAATAACTCAATTTCGTTTCTTTTTATGGCTGTAAATAGAGCTGCAATGAACATTGTGGTACATGACTCTTTTTGAATTACGGTTTTCTCAGGGTATATGCCCAGCAGTGGGATTGCTGTGTTGTATGGTAGTTCTATTTTTAGTTTTTTAAGGAACCTCCATATTGTTCTCCATAGTGGCTGTATCAATTTACATTCCCACCAACAGTGCAAGAGGGTTCCTTTTTCTCCACACCCTCTCCAGCATTTATTGTTTGTTGCCTTTCTACTCTCTTATTGATGAAGAGAACTTTTTAATTTTAACTGTAATCAAATTTATCAATCCTTTCTGTTGTGTTTTTTAAAAATCTATCTTTCATGACAATATTGTGAAGATTTTCTTATTGACCTTATATTCAGCCTTCTTGCTAAGTACACTGATAAATTCTAATAATTTATTTGTAGATTGCCTCTATTTTCTACCTACTTAAGCATATTGTCTGCAAATAATATGTCTTCTTTTCTAATTCTCATATTTTTATGACATTTTATTTATAAATATACTTTTTATTTATAAATATATTTTATTTCTTTCTCTTGCCATATTGCTCTGGTAAGAGCCTTAAGAACAATGTCAAATTCAAGTGATCCTTGTTTCTTCTGGATCTCAAAGGAGCAAGATTTTAACATTTTATAATTAAGTTTGATATTTGCTGTAGGCATATGTAGATGCCGCTTATTAGAAATGGACAACTAGTCTGCTGGGAGGTTTTTTGTTTTTTTGTTTTTTGTTTGTTAAGGATAAATTGACGTTGAATTTCTTCACATGCATTTTCTGTCTCTATTAGGATGACAATAATGATTTATCTCTTTCATTCCATTAATGTGATAAATTACATTGACCAATTTCTGCAGTCTTAGCATAAACTCAACTTTGTTATGATTTCTGTTGTTTTTTTTTTTTTTTTTCTTTTTTTTTTTTCTGTTTTAGTCTTTTAGCTTCCTGAAACCTGAGTCATTAGTTTCTGACTCTGTCTTATAAGAGGAAAAGAGGGAAAGTGGAAGAGGCCAGGTCAACCTCTTGGCAACATTTCCCTGGGATAACCCCTGTCTGCCGGAGAATGTTTCCCCCTTCCCACCTCCTCTTTTTATTTTCTTAAGTAAAATCTTTTTATAATTATTACTTGTATCTCTTCATGGTTAAAAGTATTTTCTCTCTCTTTAGATGTTTGGCAGGAGGTGGGGCCTCTTTAGGATGATCCAGTCAACCTCCGAGGGGCTGAGGTGTACATTTAGGAGAACAATAGTAGCCTCAGCTTTGTCTCTTATTTTCTTTTTTTGGTGACAATTTAATATTAAGGAGGAGATTCTTAGCATGTCAAATGATAGCCATGCCAATGCAGATTGACTGGGAGATCTGTAATCACAACTGATCTCAAGAAAAATTATGATTTTATACATTATCAAAAACATTGTCATTAGAGTAGGGACAATATTTTCTTGAAACTTTCTACATCCTAACCAAACAAACTCCTCAAAGGTTGGCTTTAATCTTTGTTAAATTAGATTCAGTGAACTCACTAAAGGTTGATGTCCCCCTACTGCTAGTACATGGCCATGCAAGAGTTGTCATTGATGTCACTCCATGCTGACTGGCTCTTTGGAAACTGAACAGCTTCTAGAATTTTGAAACTTCTGTAGTATCTGTTCAGCTCAGAGCTCCCCTATACCTTTTCTCTCACAATCTACAGAGTCTTGTCCTTCTTATGCAGAGATTATTACTTAGACAATTCAAGAAACCCCTATTCATATTTAAGGACTTCCTCCTCTCTGGTACCCTGACCTACAAATTTTCAGCAGACTCTGCATCCCCAACTCTTATCTGCATGGCGGCCATCATATTTTTGTACTCCAGCTTCCTCCATTATAATCTTGAAGGTGCCTATAAGAGGAAAGCTGAGCAATTGTGTGTTTCATTTCATATTTTTCCCTTCCCACAGAATTTGCATTTTTGTATTGGATGTTGTCCAACATCTAAAAACATTTGCTTTATATATTTTGTTCAGTCTTCTAACTGTTTATTGGTGGAGGGTACTCTAAAATGATTTGTCTGTTATGATCTCAAGATGACATTGACCTTTATTAATTTTAATGATAATATTATGAGGAACTTTAACAGTTAAACAGAATCTGATACAGATATATAGACATTATGTAGGTCATTTCTGTATTTTTTGCCACTATAAAACCTATTTTAAAATAAAAGTAATAAGCCCCACATTGAAAGTGAGGACTAAGACCCTTTCAATCTATTCAGCATTTTCTTGCATCCATATATTCTGGACGACATATTAACACAAAACAAAACAACAACAACAATTTTTTTAAACCCAGGAAGTTACCATAGAAGCCAGTATCCCACCACAGAACCCAAGAATTTAGAGCACAGTGGAAGTTAGCGATAATGTTGGTAAACTCTTAATTTCATCAAAATTGAAACCTAAATAAAAGAAATACTTAAGTTCATTAACAGAAAATTACTAATGGCTTTTGCTATCAGACCCAGGATTTAGATTAATGGAATTTAGGTGTAGATCCTGTTGAACTCTTCCCATTCCAAGCCCAAAATTTAAAATATCATTTTATATAAGTAAAAACAAGAAAAAGTAAAGAATTTAAGTAAAAAATTATAGGTTTTTTTGGATTCAAAATAGCTTTAATTAATTTGTTTTTACAGAATAAATTTTTTAAATACTCAGCTGAATAAATATTTGGTAAGCATATCTATATTATTATCATAGCTTAATTGAGAATAAAAAGGTTATTATGGCTCAAATTATCATTATATTCATAAATAATATTAATTTCAACATTTTATCACAAATTGCTTAAACTTGATTTTGGGGGGTTTATGCCAACATTTCAAGCCATAAACATATTTAATTTTTCATGGAACATGAGGAGCATAATAAATTAGGTAAGTGACAGACTGCTCAGTTAAAATAACTTATGACTGGGAAGATGGAGAGAATTCTGTTATAGCCTCTACAACTATGTGTGTGATTATTGGCTAATTCTTAAACCCTATTCAATCATTCCACAAATATTTATTGAACTCTTCCTATATCCATGGCTCTGGAGCTACAGAATGATAGAAAAATGCCCTCATGAGGCTTATACTCTAACCAGAAAACAGACAATTTGGTAGTTTTTTTTACACCAACTTGTACATAGTGTGTTATTATGTGTGTGTGTGTCTTCTTCAAAATTAGCACTTAGTATGGGGAAATAAAACTATATACAGAAATATAGACCAAGGAAGACCCCTTGATAAAAGGATGTTTAAGTTGCAACCTGAAAAACACTCATGAATGATCCTTAAAAAGATTTTGTCCTAGAGAGAATAGAATATATGAAGTCCAGGAGAGGAAGAGAAGTTTGCTATTATTTTTTTTTTTGATAAATGATTATCTAGCATATATATGCCAAGCAGTATATCAGGCTGAGGGAGTTGGTAAAGATAAATTACATTGAGCAATTTCTGCAGTCTTAGCATAAACTCAACTTTGTTATGATTTCTGTTGTTTTTTTTTTTTTTTTCTTTTTTTTTTTCTGTTGTTTTTATATATAACTGTATTTGCATTATCAATTGTTTTCTTTAGTATTTGTGCATTTATTTTATGAGGGGATTGTTTTGTGATTTTCATTTATTGTAATACCTTTGTCAGAGCTGATATCAAGTTATGTTGTTCTCATAAAAAATACAGATGTAGTCTGTTGTTTTTTATTGTCTAGAAGATGTTGTATGAATATGGCATAATTTCTTCCTTGAATTTTTAGTACAATTCATTGGTAAGGCCATCTAGGCCTGAAATTTTGTTTTTGTTGTGGAAAAGTTTTTAATTATTGATTCAATTTCTCTCTTAGATATAAGACTATTCAGAGTTTTTACTTCTTGTGTTTATTTAGGCTATTTAGGTTTTTTAGGAATTAATCAGGTTTATCTACCTTTTCAAATTCATCAGTATAAAGTTTTGCATAAGATCCACTTATTATCCTTTTAAAATATGTAGGGTCTGTAGCAGTATCCCATTTTCTATTTTTGATATTGGTAACTCGTGCATTATTTCCTTTCTCTCGATCAATGTTGCCCCACTTTTAGTTTTGGTTTTGTTGATCCTATTGTGTATGTGCGTGTAGTTAGTTTCTATATTTTTATTATTATTTTTTAAATTAATTAATTTATTTGTTTTTATTTTTGGCTGTGTTGTGTCTTCGTTACTGTGTGCAGGCTTTCTCTAGTTGTGGTGAGTGGGGGCTACTCTTCATTGCAATGCGTGGCCTTCTCATTGTCGTGACTTCTCTTGTTGGGGAGCACGGGCTCTAGGTGCACGGTCTTCAGTAGTTGTGGGACATGGTCTCAGTAGTTGTGGCTCGAGGGCTATAGAGTACAGGCTCAGTACTTGTGGTTCACGGGCTTAGTTGCTCCGTGGCATGTGGGATATTCCCAGGCCAGGGATTGAACCCGTGTCCCCTGCATTGGCAGGCAGGTTCTTAACTACTGTGCCACCAGGGAAGCTCTATTTTCTATATTATTATTTTTTGTGTTTGTACCTTTCTAATTCTTCTTTTCTATTATCTGTTGGGTTAATCTGATTTCCTCTTTATAACTTTGTGAGATGGATATTAAGCTCCTTGATTTCCAATTTTTTATCTTTTTTAATATATGCATGTGAGTTCAGCTTTAGCTGTGTTCCCAAAGATTAGTCATGTCGTATTTTATCATCGTTCAGTTCAACATCTTTCTACTTTCCATTGTGATTATTTTACTTTTATATGTTGCTCCTGGTACTCACATTTCATCTCCCAATTCACTCTGATTTCAGCCCCAGCTGCAGTGAATGCTATTGTGCTGACAGCCTCCTGCCTCAAGTATGAGCCAAGTATGCTTTCTAATTTCTGCTCCAGATGTCCCCAATTCTTTGGAAGATTGCTTGACTTGTTTACAAATCCAGCTCCCAAATACAGGGAATTTAACACCTCCATGGCCAATTGAAGGTGGTGTACAGATGTCCCAGCCTTCCCTCATTCAATGGAAAGTTCTAGGAGGCTTTTACAGTGCTTGTCACAGGTCTCTGAGAAATCAAGTCATTATTGGATAAACTAGACAACTTTACATTTATTGACTTTTCCAACTTTCCTGTCTGAATTTTTCCATTCTCTTACTTCTCCTTCCTGAGAACACTTCCCAAATAAACTATACAATGTTCTTGCATACAGCTCTGCATTTTTTTGGAATTCAGAACAGAACTAGTGTATTACTTAATTTCCAAATGTAAAGGAATTATTAGTTAAAAATTTACTTTTAGCTTATTTTACTGTGATCAGAGAAAATTCCCTCTAATATTGCTAATTTTGAGCCATGTTTATGTATTACCTATTTAAAAATAAATAAAATTGATGTTTAAAAGGAATGTATAATGTAGCTGATTTGGTATGTGGTGGTATTTTTAGTGTATAGAGAAAAAGAATTATAAATGGAAATGATCAGCAGCAACTTCTCTCTTGGGTACTTTGTCATTAGGTTACTCAAATGGGTTCTGACATCTTTGCAGCTAGTAAAGGCCTGGAGATACCTCTCACATTCAAGATGTACTCATCTTTTGGAGGCTAACTGGAAACTGTGGAGCTCTAAATAAAGTAGGCATGGGTCATGCCGTGTGAAAGACTGTCTTTATACAGCCTTTAATCTAAAGGAGTTTTTGAAGATCATCCATGGTCCAGCTACATTCACAGCCAAAGACCAGATAAAGATTTGTGGCCAACGTTTAAATAGCAAGGGAGAGAATTTGTCTCTGATGTTCCATATTCTCATCCTTAAAAGAATCTAGTGTGGCTCTTGGTGGCTTTGATAGGCAGCTGATTATAGACAAGACTGGATACACAATTTTCCAAATCAAAATGAAAATGTGGGTCCTTTGTCAAAATGCAAGGATAAAAGTGCTGTTAAAGGTACTAACATATAATGTGTTTTTATTTTCTTCCATAATTTATCCCTTAACTTATTATGATTTTTAAAAATTTGCTATTTAATTCATGCTAAGTAAAGAAACATTAAAATTTTAAAATATTGTATGAATTTTACCATTCACCTTTATATAAAATTGGTAATGCCAGCATTAATTGTAAATATTAGAAGATTAACTTGTATATAGAATCACTGGAATCATACAACTTGCATTTTGTAGTTTGTATACGTATATTTCTTTCTTACAGTGGGAATGCTGCACAAAACGAATTCACTCCATGATAGGCACATTCTACCAGCAGTCTACCTTTGTTTACTGATGAGTAAAGAAGGACTAAAGGAGGAACTATGGGTTGCTCTGTCTTTTTCTTTCTATGTCATCATTTGCAGAGTAAGTGGTTGGCTAATAGAGGGTAAGAAAGGATAGGACAGGATAGGGTGCTGTGGTTGTTCACATTTCTTAGAAGGCCAGTGCCTTCTGCATTTGATGAAGCAAGTTCTGGTTGGAACAAAGCATGTGCCCTCTCAGCACTGTCAGCCTTCCTCTGTTATTCAGTAAAGACATACCACACTGACCTGATACTCACTTTGAGCCTCTCTGAACTCCACCAGAACTCGGTGCCCACAGGGGATTGCAAATGATGAATACCGTCGGCAGGGAACGGAGGATATGCACGATTCACAGATCTCTGCTCACTCGCAGGCTCCATTGTCCCGTGGACTTCACCTGCAAAATCGAAGTTCAAAGCTAAAATTGTTTAGAATTTCAAGGTGGTGACAGCAGAGCATTATGCCAAGAGGGTGCCCGTCTGAGTGGAGGGCCCCTGTGACTTCCCAGGTCTTATCCTTGACTGAGGATTGGCGAATACACGTTGGTTGGATTAAACAAAATAAAAATGGAGGAAGAGACTAATTTTGAGTTATGATCCTGATGCATGTTTCCCTGGGCCCCACTCTACTCTCCACGCAAAACAGACTTCCTTTTCTTATCTCTGTGGACAGGGAGACTGGGTCTTACTATGCAACGAAGAGGATTTTGGGGTGGAGTAGCAAGAGTTGTTGTTGTTGTTGTTTTCTACCTTTTTCCTTTGTGGTGGCTGTGAGGCATTGTTAACAGGGACATTATTTCTGTCTGCGTGCTCTGTGTGAAAGGGCTTTTCTTTTTTCAAATCTCAAAGATTTGAGATCTGGCTATGTCTAGTGAGGGCCAAGGGTGAGGTCCACCCAGCTAGGGCTGGGGACTTTGCAGCGGCCTCTGCTGCCTCTGACCTTGGCCTGTGCAAAACCTCTCCCCCACCAGTGAGGCTGGAGGCCCGGGGTTCTGATGCAAAGGAAGTAAGAGATCAGAGCCCCTTTGCTGGTCACCTGCGCTTTCAGATGCGTCAGTCTGGAAGGCAGCTAAGTGTTCTTGCAGGTGCTTCATGAAAGAGGACCTGCATGAACTGTCTGGGTTCCCTCAGCGCCCGCTCCCCCATCCCTGAGCTTGGCTCCTGCCCCTACCTTTCTGCCAGGTGTCCTCTCTCAGTCACCCCTGTTTCCACCAGCTGCCTGAAAGGGCTTCCTTCTCAGCCCTTTCCTCCTGGCCCCTGGCTTTGTCAGGGATCACCCCCTCTTGTTCCTGAGATTCACCCTGCCATGGCCTCACAGCTCCTACAGCCCTGTTCCTTCTCCTTCTACTCTGAACACTTGTCCTGAATTCTCCCCCTATTAGGTACAACTAACTCAAACTTCTGTCCTTGGCTTTCATTTGTTACTCCTGCATAAACTGCAGATATAAAACAAACTAACAGAACAACACTTCTTTGCCGGAGATTTTAATATGATCTCTAGCACTAATTAGAAAGCAGCTTTCCAAAATATCTAAATATTTACACCCTCAGCAGTATAGCTTCCAACTCTGAACTTAAGTTACTTAATTTCTCATGATGTCCATTGTCTTATCTCCAGAATTATATATACATATATATATTTTTTTACATGTAGTTAGAGATCTCTATCTAGATACAAATATGCACATAAAATTTGCCTAATCACTAGTAATTAGAAAGATCATGTCTTAGGATTCCATCATATTAAAAAAATCTACATTTTTTCAGTTTTCACAGAGAAGGAAGATATATATAGTAGCTTTTCAGGTTCGTAAAGTGGGAAAAGTATTCCAGGTAAAGGGAATAGCCCATGGTTATTCCAGAAAACTGAGAGAGTATGAGGTAGGGAGTAGGGAGTGAAGGAAGACCAAGCTGAGCAGGAGGCAAAGGCTCGGTCATGACGTGACCCCTCTGCCATTGTAAGGAACTTGGAATTTGAATGGAAAAAAACCAAAAAACCAAAAAACCAAAAAGCCAAGATCCAACAATCTGCTGGACAAGAGACTCCCTTTAACTTTAAAAATGCACATCCATTGAGAGTAAAGGGAAGGAAAAAGATATTTCAAGCAAATGGTAATCAAACCAGCAAACAAAAAAGACCAGGGGTAGCTATACCTATATTAGGCAAAATAGACTTTAAACTAAAAGTGGTAAAAGTAAACAAAGAAGGTCATTATATAATGATAAATGTCAATCCATCAGGAAGATATCACAATTACAAATAGTGATGCACCCAACATAAGAGCACCTAAATATATAAAGCAAATACTAACAGAACTAAAAGGAATTTCACCTTTATTTTCCATGACAAGAAGCATGTAAAGATTTTTCAGCAATGGAGTAACTTGGAAAGATTCATGTTAGAATGCAGATGTGATCTTTTTAAGGGTCTCAGAGGATGTACGAAAGGAAACTCATGCAGGCAGCAGGGAGGAGAATGTATTTGGAGAAGATGAGAGCAGGTCAGGCACCCCAGGAAAAGGACCACTGGGATACTTCAAGACACGGCTAGAGGGCATCGTAGCTCAGCTAATACTTGTTTAGGTCAGGGAAGACTGGGCAGCCAGTGGGGAGCTCGCTGGTGCAGACACTGGGTGGTGGGGAGCTGGTGGTCATGGATAAAAAAGTAGAAGGTATTCAGTGTTAAAGGTATTCAGTGTTAAAGAAGCCAAACTGAACATTTTGTATGTAAACACGAGGGATGAAATTTCTCTTAAAATATAACATGTTTTCAGGCTTTGTGCATTTGTATTCAGTTGTTGCCCACATGGTCTTTAGTCCTCTTCGGTTCTTTTTTCTTTCCCTCTGTTCTCCTTCCTCCCATTTCTTGGTTTTGTTCTTAAATATTTTATTTTTTAAAGAAACCGATTAGACTCTAAGTGCAATTTCTCCTATGTCCACTAGGTGGAAACAAAGTATGCAACTTAATTTTTCCACAGCCATTGTAATATTTATTTTAAATATTTTATTTTTATTTATTTATTTTAAATATTTATTTATTAAAAATGTGTGCTTACATTAAATATGCAAGTTATCGGATTGCAAAAGTGAAAGACGTTTATATATTTTTTGAAATAAAAAATTCAAAACAAGAAATTATAATTAAAAGATAATCCCTATACTACATACATAGCTTCTTTTAAATTGTTTCTTATAAATTGTCTTGCACCTAATTGGGATTATACTGAATATACTGTTTAGTTTCTAGATTTATTTTACTTACCATTGTATCATAGACATTTTCCCATATCATTCTTTAAATTTTAATTTAAAATTATGACGGTTTCATATTTTATATATGGCTATAACACTGTCTGCAAGTATACGAAAGACTAATATAAACAGCCAGTGTAAGTAGCCATGCACATGAATGTGTGCCCACATCTCTGGTCTTTCCAAGGATATATTCATAGAATTTAAATTCTGGGGTTAAAAGGAATACATATTTTTAAGGCTCTTGGTCTATGCATACATAGTTACTTACATCATAGTTACTTACCAACTTACCTAGTTACATAGTTGCCGGTCACACCTGTATCTGAACTAAAAGGAATTTCACCTTTATTTTCCATGACAAGAAGCATATAAAGATTTTGTCTTTATCTTCTTGCCAAATTGAGATGAGTGCTCTTTTTCATATTAAAGAAGTATTATTCTCATGACTTTATTTCCAAAGGTGTAATGGCAAATCAGTTTGCTCAAATGGAGCCCACTGTACATAACCAAATTGTTTTTGTTGATTACGAATTCAGTGTAATTAACTTGAGCAATAAAAAAAATAGTAAGAAGAAGAGTAATGATCAGCAGATGGCACCCTAGAATTAAAATAAAAGCAGATAAAAAATGATGATTTTTTTCTGTCTTGCCACAATTTCTTTCTAAGAAATGATAGATTTTGATGTAAATATTCTGTAAGGAAGAATTGTTAGGCATGAAAAAATGCTCAAAGTTAACAAAATGCAACTAGGGGCTTAGAAGGAATCCATGTTTCTGGAAAATTGATAATGTTCAAATTTTAACTCTTGGTTGTTTTATATTTATATTTATAAACACTTGGCCAGTTTACTGAGGACTTTCAGTACTTCCCTTGTGAAGATCCCAAGACCAATAATGAGTCGAGGTCTTTATTTCTCCAGATCTTCTTTCCTTAGTGAAGTATTGTCCTCTTCTACCATGACTCTAAGGTTTATACCTGTTCTAGGTAGAAAATCTGAGGTGTGTGCTTAAGTCACATCTTCTCTGTAGCATAGGCATCAAAACTACAATTTCCCCTCTTAACGATATAGCAGGATCTAGTAAAATGGGTCAGAACATCAGGAATCCAGGTAAATCCAGTGAAGAAGTGGTGTTGATTGCGTTGTTTGGGAAATTTTGGGGAAATTTTGGCATTGCTCCAACTGAATGGAAATGCCATAGAGAGAAGTCACATTATGAGAGCTTGAATAACTGAAAGCATCGTCCTGCTGTCCCTAAACCTCATAGTGACAGGAGTGTGTGGAGATGGAGTTCTTGGGAAAGATTTGACACATGTCCCTGGAGCTTGGAAGAGTTACATAAACACAGGCTGCTGCCAGCTTGTTGCCTGGAGATTGCTGAAGGTTGGGGGCTGCTGGAGCAGCCTGTGTTAGAGGTCCTGAAAGATAGGGGTGGGGTATGTGCTGGAGGAGGAGATGCAGGTAGCATCTCCCTCTCCCGTCAGTTCTATGAAACCATCAGAGAGTTCAGGAGAGACCCTGAGAAGTTTAACTCTGCCCAACTGGAAACACAAATGGTATTTCCAACTTGGAAAAGAGATTAGTTTGTGTGTGCATCTGACCAAGCTAAAGAGAGCCATGTCTGCCTCGCCCAGGGTGTCCTGCCAGTGGACGGACCAGCCCTGTGGGTGTTGGACTGCTCTGCAACAGATGCTTGAATGTTACATGGAACAAGTTGGTACCAGAGTGGGGCCAGGCCACCTCCATGTCACCAGCAGATGAGCAGTCACATGAGGCAGCGCTGCCTCCTTATGGGTTCTCTTGTGGTGCCTAAACTGCAGGAGCAAGGGGAGCAGGGGAAGCCACCCTGAGAGTAAATCAGAACCCCCATCCCCAAGACCTGTACCAGGACAGCAGTTAAGGCTGGGGGAGAAGAGTGTGGAACGGCCTAGGAGGTTGGTGTGGTGCCTTAGAAATGAATAATACTGGATATTAAATCATGCAGTAAGACAACCCCGAAACTCTAAAATGATGGAAAACTTGAAGATCCCAAGATATTGATGATGGACCACCTGCCCAGTAAAGAAGGGCAATTTGACAAGGCATATTTGAAAGTGATTATGGAAACCATCACAAGTACAAGTTTCCTGCTTGTAGCCCAAAGAAGTGATATACCTCAAGAAACCAGTAAAGTCTGTAAATTAAGGAATTTGGTTAATGTATTTCCATATTTGAGTTTTTAAATTTACATATTTAGTTTACATGCTCAGAAAAAGTTTGCCTATTAGGTCTGTAAATAGGATAGGTATAGGCATTATAGTGTAGTATATAGTACAGTACAGTATATGATATAGAATAGCATATAATAGTAAGTATAGTATAAATATGGTTTTGTCTTCGTGTCAGCTTATCAATAGTGTTGTTCTTGGCTAGGAATGCCTGGGGCACTCATCTGGGTCTGTACTACATTTTGGTGAGACCCACAGACATTTCCCTAACCACAGCCAACGCTGTGGCTGCACTGGTCCTTGTAATTCTTATTATGCACCTCAGCAGCAACCATCAGGGAACTTTGAAAAACAAAACCCACAAGATTTATTACTCACAGGTCCTAGAGGGTATATGGCACATCTGAGGGCCACACAGCAAGGTTGCAAGTAGAGAGGGAGGGAGAGAGTGTGGACCTGGGGTTCTGCTTTTACTGGGGTCAAGGGTGAGGTGCCTAGGGTTTAGCAGGTTCACTCTTTATTGGCAAAATTAAAAATATGAGCAGGAATTAAAGTGTGGGAAGGGAAAGGCAGGGTCTCTCAAGTGGTCAGTTATCTAGGTCACCCAGGGCTTTCTACAGGGGGAACTTCAAGGGTGGGGTGGCACAGCCTGGCTCTTCACCCAGTTGTGTAGCTGGCAGTGTGTGTATTAGGGTTGGATGTCTTTGAAGTAGATGTCTGGGAAATCAAAAGCTTCATGTCAGGCACTTACATTATAAGAATAAAAAGCTTGTTGTCAGGCACCTACACTACAACTATATAGTATTGTCAGGCACCTACACTACAAGTATATAGTATAGTATAGCATAGTATAGTATAGTATAGTATAATATAGTATAGTATAGTATAGTATAGTATATAGCATAGTAATATGCATTTAGTAATTGAGAGAATCAGATATGTTAAATTTGCCTATGTGGTATTCTTTTTAATAAATTTAAATTGAAGTGTAACATGCATACAGAAAAGTACACTAATTACAAGCATGCAGACCTATGAATTATCACAAAATGAATGCAGCTGTGTAAGCCCCACTCAAGTCAAGACGTGAACATTAGCAGAGCTCCAACAGCTGTGGTGCCCCTTTCCTGACACTCCCCCACATGTCTTCCAAAACACAGCAACCGTTTTGATTTTTAACACCATATATTAGATTTGCCCGATTTTTAAAAAAATATTCCATTGCATGGGTGGACTACATTTTGTTTTGTTTTGTTAAATATTTATCAGGCTGCACTGGGTCTTAGTTGCGGCACGTAGGATCTTCGTTGCCGTGTGCGGCCCTTTTAGGCGCGGCATACAAGATCTTTTAGTTGTGGCATGTGGACTCTTTTAGTTGCAGCACTCGGGCTATTAGTTGTGGCGTGAGGGATCTAGTTCCCTGACAGTTCCCTGACCAGGGTTCGAACCTGGGCCCCCTGCATTGGGAGCGCGGAGTGTTAACCACTGGACCACCAGAAATGTCCCAAGATCATATAAATCGAATTATTTCATATATGGTTTTTCTTTCATTTTTGTTTTCCACCATATTACACTTATAAGATTCATCAAGTTTTGCTCATTGCCATTGCTTTGTCAGTTCTATGACAATATACAATTTTACTTATCCATTCCACCGTTGATGGATGTTTAGTTATTTCCAACTTATGAATATTTAAAATAATGCTAACGTGAGTTTTCTTATACATGTTTTTGGTATACGTGTACCCATTTCTAGAGGATATGTACCTGGAAGAATTTCTGAATGATAGGGTATAAGTATTGTCATAGCTTCCCCAAGGGGTTGTAGCAACATACACCCCTACTACAGAATGAGTTCCAGTAGCTCCAAATCTTTGCTATTCCTTCCATCCTTGGAACTGATGCTAAAGTGGTATTTTAAAAATCCCTTTGTTCAGTTTTTCTAGTTCTTTCTGGTAGGAAGTTTAATGAGAAATAAACTGGTCTTCCATCACTAGGTTACATTACTTTCATGCAATTTTAATATTTTAAGAAAATTTAAATACTTTTGTAATCAAAGTTGATTGTTTAGAGAAAGTTAATTTCTTAAATACCTACACTAATTTGTTAATCAGAAAATCAAATTATATTACTCCAATAAGCATTTAAAAGAGAAAATCAAATTATTGTTATTTTTACAATAGCCATTAGTTTTATGAATGGAATAACAAGATTTTTAAGTTGTCCATAAAGACTTGCGGAAAAAAGTAAGTTTCAATGTTTGTATCCATATGGAGATAAATTTTACATTTGGCATAATGGACTCTGAGAGTCTTTTCAGCCCAGAAATTCTTTCTTGTACCTCCCAGACTTTGAGACTCATGTGATGAGCACATTATTTATATCTATCTATCTATCTATCCATCCATTCATTGGTCTTTCTCTTTGTATCTGGTTCCTTACTTAGAGATTCTGATTCCTTAATTCTGTAGGCTGTATCAGGAGCAAAATGTAAAGTTCTGTCAAAAATTTTTTTTTTTTTTTTTTTTTTTTTGCGGTACGCGGGCCTCTCACTGTTGTGGCCTCTCCTGTTGCAGAGCGCAGTCTCCGGACACGCAGGATCAGTAGCCATGGCTCACGGTCCTAGCTGCTCCGCGGCATGTGGGATCCTCCCGGACCGGGGCACGAACCCGGTTCCCCTGCATCAGCAGGTGGACTCTCAACCACTGCACCACCAGGGAAACCCAAAAATCATTTTTATTACTCATTAAAAATATAGTAATGGAAAAGGTGCATTGCAAGAATTTTCCATTTTTACACTCTGAGAGTTGCTGTGTGATCCAATAGGGTTGATTTCCAAGACAGACAGTAATGGACTTGTGGCCTCCTAAGGAATTTTTTAGCAGGTGGTGGGCAAAGAAAAATCAATAAGGTTGACTTTAAAACACAGGGTCTGTAAAGAGTAAGCGATGAGGACAGCCACACTGTAGTGACAAGCTCTAAATCTCATTCTCATTCATGTGGGGAAACAAAGAGCTGCACATCTGCAGATATTCAGGTATTAGTACATGTGCACTCTACGCCTGAGGGTCTAGCATCATCTCAACCAGGGAGATAATTGACCAGTTAATTGTCTTTGCTTCTTCCTGGTTTTGTTGTTGTTTTCCTAAAGGAGACATTAAATACAGAGCTCAAGAGATATCAATCTTAGACAAGCTAGAACAGAAAATATCAAGGAAAGACCCACAGCGCTGATCACTGGTAGAGACCTTGGGGGTCATTTCAGCTGGTCTTGTCTCAGAAAGTGAGAACACCCATGGGGGTGATGGCAGATGTTGAAGGAGGAGGGTGTATTTATACTGCACTGGCTAACTCAGGTCCATCATTTAGAAAGAAGAAACAAGGCAGATCTGAGATTAACCTATTGGTGGTCATCTGTTATTGAAATGTTACAGTCAATAATATTCTATATTTGTAATATGTACATATTCCATACATATACACACAACATATATCACAATATTACAATAATACAGTTTGCACTTGGTCAATTTACATTGATCCCTTTCCAAATGCTGGCAGTAATTGGAATCCGGAGACACAAAGAAAAATAAGAAACCGTTCCTTCATTTGAGGAGAACACAATGTAATAAGTTGAGACTGATTTATGAATAAATAATTGCAATCAGAGAGATAATTGTAAACAATAATACTAAACACTTAATAGTGCACCAGGACTGCTCTGAGTGATTTACTGTGTGTTAACTCACTTACTGGTCATAAGTATCTGAAAAGATAGTACACCTTTATTTTTGTCTTTTTACTGAGGCACAGAGAGGATAACTTGGCTGATATCACTTAGCTGGTAAGCAGCAAAGCCAGGTGTTTGAACCCTGGATCCATTTAACCACCACTTTAACTGCTTCTTCTCACATGCAGGCAACTCATAGTCTGCTGGCTGGGTTCTTGCAACCTGCATCCATCCTTGCCGGTTCCTTTCTCCTTCCTGTTTGGGATAGATGTGGGGAAGAAGGGCTTCATTGTTTCCTACAGCAGTTGACTCCACAGTCTGTGCATCGGTCACCTCCCCAGTCTTGATGCTAACTGCGGGCATGAAGCCCACACCTAGCTGAGCATCAATGCTTTGTGTTGGTGCTCTCCACCCCACGGGTCCTACCCCCCCACTGGCTGTGGAGGGTGGTGTTGGAAGGCTGTTCCCTCCTCCCTGCACCACATCAATTGTGGGTGTAGGCCCCTTCTCGAAGTCTCCACCATGCAAGTAATGCCTGACTGAAGTGGTTATCAGTAACATTAATTAATTTTTGGCATTAGTGGAAATGCAACGGAGCAGGACCCTGTGGGGCCTTCCTGGAACAGACCCATCCACTCCATGTCCTCTGCCTGCCTCTTGTCTGTAGAAAAACTTTAGCTTCCTAGGCCTTCCCTGAGTTCCAAGGAGTTGGAATTTAATTTAATTTAATTTAATCAGAGAAGTTAGAAAATGCAGAAGGAAAGGAAAACAGTCAAGCAAAACAAAATAATAGCTTAGCCATTTAAAGAAGTCAAGGACCTTTGTTTCCTCTCAAGGGCCATAGATAATATTCTGAGCCATGTCCTTTGAGCTGTTGTGCAGATACTGAAACCCCCACCAGATGGAAGAAGTTAACTGTATGCTGCCCACAAGCACATAGACCCCAGACTGGTTGGAACCAGAAGGTTGGTGATGTTGATTCCCAATGACCTCATCTCCAACCAATCAGAAGAATGTCCACAAGCTGATCGCATACCCATAGCCCCCACTCCTTCACCCTGTCTTTAAAAACCTTTCCCTGAAAGCCTTCGGGGAGTTCAGGCCTTTCAAGCAATAGCCTCCTGGACTCCTTCCTTGGAGCTCTGAAATAAACGCTGCACTCTCCTTCACCATACCCTGGTGTTAGTAGATTGGTCGTACTGTGTGCAGGCAAGCGGACCCTAGTGTGGTTCGATAACAGAAGGAAAGTATGATGTAAAGTACAACAAAAGCCAACCATAAAATATGATTGTTCTTAGAGTTTATGGGTCAAACCTTTTCCTCCATAGAACACCTTAACACACACACATACACACACACACACACACACACACACACGCACACACACTATCTTTTAACTCTCAATTTCTCTGAGAAACCAAAGGAAAGACCTGTGTACTGCCCTCATCAGTCATGACTGTACCCCAATTAAATCCTTTACTTAGGTCCACTCCAGTAATGTTATTTTCCATTGGATTAGTCTTTCTTCAATAAGACCAATGTCAGAAAGCTCAGCCTCTTTATGAAAATAAACAGAGGGAGGAAGGAAAGAAGGAAGGGAAGAAGTAAGGAAGGAAGGAAGGAAGGAAAGGAGGAAGGCAGGGAGAGAAGAAGGGTAGAAGGAACTTATCGTTTATCCTCACCATGTCTCCTTCCTCGCCTATTGAATCAGAATAACCCAATCTAGCCTAAAAATGCCTATGTTTCTGGAATACTATTAATATTAATATGATATATAATAATGATCTGGATGCTATTTAAAGTCCAGGGGTGGGAGAGGCCCCCTAAGGAGAGTGTACCATAGGAAAATACTGTAGTATCACATCAGCACTGATGGAAACAGTAGAGTCAACCAGTGTTAATTGAACCTCTACTCTGTGCCTACTGTATGCCAGACAGGTCAAACGATTTTAGAATTACCATATTAAGGCAAATGTGTTCAACACTTCTATGGTCTGAGTGTTTGTGTCCCCTCCCCCCTAATTCATATGTTGAAACCTAATTCCCAAGGTGATGATATTAGTAGGTGGGGCCTTTGGGAGGTGATTAGGTGATTACAACCAAGGGGAAAGTCAACAGAGCCTGCATTCAACATCATCAGACCAAGATCCTGTTAGCCCAGTAGAAGTCATATCACATTTATGACTCCAGGTTTCCAGAACCTCTTACTCCACATTGGGTGAATGTATCAGGGCTGCATGGGTCAGAAAAAGGCAGAAAAACTGAAATATGCTATTCATATAAAATCACTTCATTAGATAAATGATCTTCTAATTTATTCTTTTTGTCACCTGTCCCTGTTGACTGGTTGCTCAAAATTAATGCTGTTTTCTTTAAGCTAAGGTTTCATTACAATTCCTCTTCAGGGATGATCAATTATAGAACTTTTCACTTGAACAATAAGACTCACCTTCCTCAGGAAGTTTTGAAGTAGCTGTATTAGGATTTTAATATATTAATTTCTCCCAAATCCAAGTCCTAATGTAAGATTAAGCCTAAATACCTTATTTTTGGATGACCAATATCTAGTCCAGTTATACCTTTGAAGAGAGTTAAGACCTGGTGACTTAGACAGCATGTAACTCTCTTTCTGCTACAAATGCTCTTATGCATTTTTATCTGAGTGTGTGCAGTATTCCATGTGAGACCATAGGTCCTTGACAACCTTAGTGAGTATTTCCCTTGTAAATCCTCTCAGCCCCTAGATATTGATGTGTCCAATACTTGTTTTTTACAAACAATTTCTTCTGGTGTATTTCCCCTATTCTAAAACTATTTCATAAGTTGAATATGATTGTGAAGAAAACAATATACTCTAGAAGTTATTTAATAAAATATTTGATTTTAGCCAAACTTACTGATGAGATGTATGCTTGAAATCCTAGTTATAAATAATGATCACCTAAATTGATGGGATTGTGTTCTTGGTAATTACTAAATGAAAGTTACCTGTCATAGACTAGAATTTTAATATATTAATTTCTCCCAAATCCAAGTCCTAATGTAAGATTAAGCCTAAATACCTTATTTTTGGATGACCAATATCTAGTCCAGTTATACCTTTGAAGAGAGTTAAGACCTGGTGACTTAGACAGCATGTAACTCTCTTTCTGCTACAAATGCTCTTATGCATTTTTATCTGAGTGTGTGCAGTATTCCATGTGAGACCATAGGTCCTTGACAACCTTAGTGAGTATTTCCCTTGTAAATCCTCTCAGCCCCTAGATATTGATGTGTCCAATACTTGTTTTTTACAAACAATTTCTTCTGGTGTATTTCCCCTATTCTAAAACTATTTCATAAGTTGAATATGATTGTGAAGAAAACAATATACTCTAGAAGTTATTTAATAAAATATTTGATTTTAGCCAAACTTACTGATGAGATGTATGCTTGAAATCCTAGTTATAAATAATGATCACCTAAATTGATGGGATTGTGTTCTTGGTAATTACTAAATGAAAGTTACCTGTCATAGACTAGAAAGAATCTTTTTTTAATCTTTTTTTTTTGCTGTTTTTTTACTGAAGTAGAGTTGATGTATAAAGTTATATAAATTACAAAGGTACAATATAGTGATTCATAATTTTTAAAGGTTGTACTCCATTTTAAAGTTATTATAAAATATTTGCTATAGTCTCCATGTTGTACAACACATCCTTGTAGCTTGTTTTATACCTAATAGTTTGTACCTAGTAATCCCCTACCGCTTTCCCTCTCCCCACTGGTAACCACTAGTTTATTCTCTATATCTGTGTAGAGAATAGTCTTGCTCAGGAAAAGAAAAGCCAAAATACATTGTAGAAAACATTCCCAAAGTGCCTTAGACATTTCCAGCTAAATCATTCCTTGTTAAAAGTATGTTTTGTCTGGATTGGGATGGAGTTGGAGGATAGCCCAAGCTAAAAGGCAAATGATAAAGATATAATTTACATGACATATAAAACTATAAAAATAGACACAACAAGCCAATAGAAAAATAAAGTGAATGAGCAGATACTTAAAGCAAAGTCACAGAAATGGTCAATAAACACATGAAAGGGCATTGGACCTCATTCACAATTAATAAAATACAGATTAAATCAATGATGAGAGATCATCTTTCATTTATAGATTTGGCTAAGATTTAAAAGTTTGCCAACTCATAGGGTTGATGTAGGTTAAGTGAAACATGCAATCTGGTAGAAAGAAAATTATGCAACGACTACATAGACAATTTGACAATAAACATTAAATGTGAAATGGACACAATTTGAATGGACATTTTCATTTATCATCACATAGACACACTCAAGTGTGCAAGAGTGTATACTGGGCACAGTTGTTTTTTTTTTAAACATTTATATTAACATATTTCCATACAAATAACCCAAAGAAAGTTTAGTATTAGTTATCCATTCATCTGTCTGTGGACACTTAGGTTGCTTCCATGTCCTGGCTATTGTAAATAGAGCTGCAATGAACATTTTGGTACATGACTCTTGTTGAATTATGGTTTTCTCAGGGTATATGCGCAGTTGTGGGATTGCTGAGTTGTATGGTAATTCTATTTTTAGTTTTTTAAGGAACCTCCATACTGTTCTCCATAGTGGCTGTATCAATTTACATTCCCACCAACAGTGCAAGAGGGTTCCGTTTACTGGACACAGTTTGAATGGGCATTTTCATTTATCATCATATAGACACACACAAGTGTGCAAGAGTGTATACTTGTTGTTTATAGGAATAAGATACCAGAAGCTAGCTAAATATCTACCTATAGGGTATTTGTTATATAAGTCATGGTAAATCCACCCAATGGAATATTATCCTCAATCTAACTTTGAGACATCATTGCCCTGGCCACTGCTGGCCATATCTACCTCTACAAAGGTGCCCAAGTCTGGTCTACAGAACAACTTAGCCAACTGACCTTCCTAGTTCCACTTCTGTGAACTTGGACTATATCATCAGATCCTGACAACAACCCACTCTTAGTGGGCTGATAGAGTTTAGGTTTACCGCTGTGTGCCAGTTCTAGACTGATGTATCTTTACTGAGGTAAAATGTCACCTGGACAGGGTACTTTGCAAGACAGATAGCCAGCTACTCCTAATGACACCTAGACCTCTTCACTGCCATTTTAATTTCAACAAAATCTCACAATTTTTTTCTTTTTTTTTTCAGGACTTCTCCCCCAAGCTTGATTGAGTTATTATTGACATAAAACATATGTAAGTTTAAGGTGTACAATGTTATAATTAGATAAATGTATATATTGCAAAATTGCTACCACAATAAGGTTGGTTAACATTTCCATCCCCTCACATAATTATAATTGTGTCTGTGTGTGGTGATAACTTTTAAGATTTACTCTCTTAACAGCTTTGAAGTGTATACTATAGCACTGTTGACTGTAATCACCACGCTGTATATTAGATCTCCAGAATTTATTCACCTTATAGCTAGGAGTTTGTACCCTTTGACAAACATCTTCCCATTTCCCCCACCCCCCCTGCCTCTGGAAATCACCATTTCTACTTTTTATTTCTATGAGTTTCGTTTCTTAAAAGACTCCATATATACGTGAGAACCATATAGTATTTGTCTTTCACTGTCTGACTTGTTTCTCTCACCATATTACCCTCAAGTTTCATCCAAGTTGTTGCAAAAGGAAGGATTTCTTTCATTTTGTGGCTGAATAATATTTCATTGTGTATATATGCACCAAATTTTCTTTACCTGTTCATCCATTAACAGGCAGTTAGGTTGTTTATAATTCTTGGCTATTATGAATAATGCTACAATGAACATGGGGATATATATGTCTCTTCAAGACAGTGGTTTTTTCTCATCAGATATATACACAAAAGTGGGATTGCTGAATCATCTGGTAGTTCTATTTTCATTATTTTGAGTAATCTCCATACAGTACTCCACAGTGGGTGCACCAATTTACATCCCCACCAACACTGCACGAATGTTCACCTTTCTCCACATTCTCACCAACACTTGTTTCTCATCTTTTTAATAACAGCCATGCTAACAGGTATGAGGTGATTATCTAGTGATTTTGATTTGCATTTCCCTGATTATTAGTGATATTAAGCACATTTTCATATACTTTTGTGGCCATTTGTATATCTTCTTTGGAAAAAATATCTATTCAACTCCTGTGTCCATTTAAAAATCAGATTGTTTGGCTATTTACTTGTTTGTTTGCTATTGAGTTGTATGAGTTCCCTGTATATCTTGGATATTAACTCCTTATCAGATGGATGGTTTGCAAATATTTCCTCCTGTTCTGTAAGTTGTCTTTTTATTTTGTTGGTCGTTTTGCTGTGTAGAAGCTTTTTAATTTGATGTAGCCCACTTATTTATTTTTGCTTTTGCTGGTTGGGCTTTAACTAGCATATCCAAAAAATCTTTGAAAACACTAATATCTAGGAGCTTTTCCCTATGTTTTCTCCTAGGAGATTTATAGTTTCTGTCCTTGCATTTAGGTTCTTAATCCATTCTGAGTGATATAATTAATTCTTATGACTGATATAAGATAGGGGTCCAATTTCATCACAGTTCTGTATCACAATTCTTTCTTGGAGGCAGGTGCTTCACAAGACAATATCTTTCTAGCCTTTCCCATTACCCTGTCAAGTTTCTGCGGAAGATACCGCCATTTTTGTCCAGGATACCACTCTTCTCCCATTTCCCTGAGCTCAAGATACAATGTCAGCCTTTGTCTCCTGGCTGGCTGTCATCCACAGGGTATAGTGAGGTTTTACCTCATATTGATTAGGAGCAGTGATCTCTCCCACACTTGAACGTTTCTGCCCACTCCCTCTTACCCCACTGCCTGCTGACCCTGGCAGAGCCCACAACTGAGTTCCAGTTCCTCCCATACTCGCTGTTCTTCCTAAAAGACAGTTTATGGTCAAGATTATTGGATAGGAAAGGTGTCCATAGCTCTGCATGGCTAATTGAACTAAACCTATACTAATCATCCTTTACTCATAGTTCAACCCTCTGTCCCTGGGTGGGGTGCTGGTGTTGGGTGTGCACAGTGGGAGAAACAGATTCCCAGGCTGGCACAGGAAGGAAACATTTTCTTGAGTGGGAGAAATACTCTCCTAGGATCAATCTGGCTTTTTGGCTGAATCTATTCTGCTGTGTGACACATCATTGGTGAGAGATGAGGTCTGAACTCTCTTTCTTAATATTTTTTTTCAACTGACCTTCTACCTCTTCCTTTCCTCTCTCTTCCCTTCAAAAGATCTTAAGGGCAAAAACAGAAAACCTGTTACACAAAAAATGTATATAATATTAATTCACCAATGAGTTGATTTTCTAAACTATTTTTAAGTTCGGTGCAGTGAATTGTATGCCTCCTCAGATATACTTCTATGGAACTAGTTAAGACCTTAAATCATGAATAGGATTTGATTTATTTTTGGAAAAACAATTCAAATTCCAAGTCCCAAAACATGTATCTAGTAGAAGGGAGAAGGGGATCTATTGCAGTTGCTTTCCTAAGGTTGGTCTGGGAGTTGGTTGTCTGGTGAGGGAATGGGAGGTGTTGTTCTAGCTGGTGGTAGCTGTGGTTCCAAGTGCCTCCATGAGTTCTGGTCTGCGTTGACATGGCTGTTTGCTTATTTCCCACACAGTTGTGTGTCCTGTGCACTGACCCCATGTTCTGTTGCTGATGGGGGTGGGTGCAGTGGGTTCTGGTGCAGGGAAATGCCCAGGAATGTGACTGCTCCTGTCTTTGATAGAGTGTAACATGGCTAGCTGTGTGGAGAACCCAAGCCACAGGTGACTTCTTTGAACATCTATACACACAAAAAGGGTCTACAGTCTTTTCTGTATTTACATTTTATTAGACTTATTTTATTTTGGTGTAGTAACCTAAGCTATGATTTGACTTAAAACATTTATGGATTGTAAAAGTATAAGGCATGCTCTTCTCCTTCAGAGAAATGCTGTTAAGAAAAATAAACTTCCCACTTTTTGTGTGAGAAAATAATCTTGTTTCAGCCTTATTTTCTAGTGTTTTTCTCTGTCACTACCATTATCATCCTACCAGCCACCCTGCACTTTATACAGAATTTGTATGGACCTCATGGGTTATTGGAACACACAGCTGCATTTTCCCGCCCACAAGCTGTATGTACACAATTTGTGCTCTTTGTAATTGAACACCGTGAAAGACCCAGCACATCTTTATCTTGCTTGTGGAGCCTCCCAGACAGCCTTTGTCAGAAAGAAGCTTTACTTACATTGTCTCGCTCAAAACCCACTTTCCATTGATGAATATGCCCTGCCTTGCGATATGTAATATGTGTTTTCTGTGCTCTTTGGCAGAGATTCCTGAAGAAATGCATTTTGCTCAATGTATTTATCCTGCACAGAATACCTTGCATATAACAGTCAGTGATTTGTTGTGGTGATTAAGGAAATTAACCCAACACTCTTAGGAAGACATGTTTCAATACATCAACTACACATATAAGAATACAGATATTAATGACAGCTGGAGGCCAGAGGAAAGCTCGCCTTGGTCTAGTGGAAGTTAATCATAATCTCTGGATAAGACTTTCAAATTTAAAAATAAATTTCATGTTATTTTAACCAATAGGTAGGATATAAATAATTTTCCTTCTTTGATTACTGAGGTAACTGTAGCACAAGATCAATTACTGAATTGGACATAAAGCTAAAAGCAGCACTTACATGAAGCTCAGTGGTTTGCAAACGTAAGTGCAATGGAAAATCATCCCTCTCACACATCCTGAGAGATGTGCTAAATCTAATGTGGCAGATCTAGAATGGAATCCTAGGAATTTGCATTGTAATGAGTTTTTCAGTGGATTCTAATGTCAACTATAGCCGAAACACACTTTGAGACACTGCAGTGGTGGCTCTTTTAAGATGGGAGAGCACTTGGAAGGGCTTTTGTCCTGTTTGTGGGCCTTCCCCCAGGACTAGATCAATTCTATGATGAGCATCCATCAACGAGCATGCCTCAATGAACATCCCTCTCCCTTCTGTATCTTTTGGCCAAAAGGACACGTACAAACCATTGAGCATGCAGGTTACCAATGCAGGAAAGGGCTGAACACCTGCTGTGCATGTTTGGAACTCACCTTTAGGGTTTTCCTGTATATGTGTCTTTCCCACTGAGACTTCAGTCTCCTAAAATGTAGCCTCTGTTTCTCTAGTCCTATAGTAACTCCTGAATGCTCCCTGATTCCTGAATTAATTCATTTTTGGACCTGGTCCTCTTATCTACCTATAATTTATGATATCTGCCAGTACTAGCACACTTCAGCAGACACCAGAATTAAGGTTCATGACTTTCCCTCATTCTAGCATGGCCCTGGCCCTCAGAACCAACTCCTCTAACCCCACACAGGCACAACCTTCTGACAGTATAAATATCTTATAGGCCTCACTCCAACCACTAGCAGGCAAATATGCTTCAGACTTGGGTTGTCATGAACTTTATGATAGCAAAATAGATATGCAAATAAACTTGAGCTGAATCGCATCTGCTATATCTCTGAGGAAATTCTCATTACATAAATGACCAAGGTATTGGCTCAAAGAGAGGAAATGCTGGTCATGGTCTCTTGGGATGATTCTTAGCAGAAATCGAATGATCAGAAACATATAAAACAAAATACATGCAGAGGGAGAAAGTAGTAAAATCAGAGATGCCATCTCCAATGGGCAGGTCCCAGGTATTCAGTGGAGTATGCAATGTAGCCATTGGGGTGGTGAGAGTCCAACACATCTATAGCCATCCCAGGAAGTTCCTTCAGAACCATCCCATGAGCTTCTACTCTTATTTTGTACCTATATGGATGTCATATCACCCTGTTAAATCAGGGAAGGAAGAGAGAGGCAAAAAGTTTAAGCAGTGAAGAACTTGGTATCTGGTGATGAACTACATTCATTAATCAAGACTCATCATGAAATATGGACGATTTTAATCTATTGAAGTTTTACCATCAATAAAATACTGCATTTTGACAATCTGTGCTGGACAATGAAAATCCACACATAGGCCAATTTCCCCTGTACCTTCATAACAGATTAAAATATTTAAATGGCCCATAGGGAATAGGGAATAACCATGATTTCCTGTTTGGCTCAGAGTTATACTCCTTCTAAAAATGCTAGTGCCAAGTTTTCCTATTTCCTCATATTTCAGTGCACCTGCCTTGATCCTTTTATCAAATGATTATATGCCTAAATAAACAGTGTCCTTTATTTACTGTTCCCTTTCCTTTATTGCAACTGGCACACATAAAGATCTAGCATTTATTGCCACCTGCCAATTAATTTAAATGTACAATTTGTAAATGTATTCTTTAAAATTTGAAAGGCTAATTGAAAATGAGAAATACGGGAAATCATAAAAGAAAAGAATCAATGATTGTGCCATAATGTTATTGGAATTGGATGTAGGAGCTTTAAATCTTTACAGAAATAAAGGAACTATCCTTTATATGATACCACAGAGCTCTCAGAAGATCTCCTATTTACACATATGTAGATACTGAAGTATGGGTATAATTGGAGTGAGGGCCTCACTTTTTTTTTTTAACATCTTTATTGGAGCATAATTGCTTTACAATGGTGTGTTAGTTTCTGCTGTATAACAGAGTGAATCAGCTATACGTATACATATATCTCCATATCTCTCCCCTCTTGCGTCTCCTTCCCACCCACCCTAGCCCACCCTTCTGGGTGGACACAAAGCACCGAGCTGATATCCCTGTGTTGTGGCTGCTTCCCACTAGCTATCTATTTACATTTGGTAGTGTATATATGTCCATGTCACTCACTCACTTCGTCCCAGCTTACCCTTCCCGTCCCTGTGTCCTCAAAGTCCATTCTCTACATCTGCATCTGTATTCCTGCCCTGCCTCTAGATTGTTCAAAACCATTTTTTTTTTAGATTCCATATATATGTGTTAGCATACAGTATTTTTTTTTCTTTTGACTTACTTCACTCTGTATGCCAGAGTCTATGTCTATCCACCTCAGTACAAATAGCTCAATTTCATTTCATTTGATGGCTGAGTAATATTCCATTGTATATATGTGCCATATCTTCTTTATCCATTCATCTGTTGAAGGACACTTAGGTTGTTTCCATGTCCTGGCTATTGTAAATAGAGCTGCAATGAATATTGTGGTACATGACTCTTTTTGAATTATGGTTTTCTCAGGATATATGCACAGTAGTGGCATTGCTGGGTCATATGGTAGTTCTATTTTTAGTTTTTTAAGGAACCTCCATACTGTTCTCCATAATGGTTG